>NW_027139368.1:147341-279082 GCF_035084215.1 Heptranchias perlo
TAATCACCCCATTATTGATCACCGGAGTATCACCCTAGTTATTAATTACCCCTCTAATCAACCCCATTACTAATCACCCCGTTATTAATCAATTAACCCGTTAATAATCAATCACCCCGTTAATAATTAATCATCCCATTAATCATCTGCTATTTATAACGGGGGCGATTTATAACGGGGGCGATTTATAACGGGGGCGATTTATAACGGGGGCTAGACACTGACTCAATGGGCCGAATGGCCTCCTTCCGTGCTTTAACCTTTTTATGATTCTATGAATTAACCCATTAATCATCCAGTTATTAATTACCCATTATTAATCAGCCCGGTTATTAATTACCCATTATTAATCAGCCCGGTTATTAATTACCCATTATTAATCATCCTGGTTATTAATTACCCATTATTAATCAGCCCAGTTATTAATTACCCATTATTAATCAGCCCAGTTATTAATTACCCATTATTAATCGTCCCGATTATTAATTACCCCTTTTATTAATTACCCGTTATTAATCGTGTGTTATTAATTGCCCCAGTTATTAATTGCCCTCTATTAATTGCCTGTTATTAATTACCCCTATTAATTACCCCTATTAATTACCCTCTTAGTTGTCCCAGTTATTACCCCTAATATTAATTGCACCAGTTATTAATTACTCCATTAGTTGCCACAGTTATTAATTGCCCCCAATATTAATTGCCCCAGTTATCAATTACCATTATTACCCCATTATGAATTGCCTATTACCCCTACTAATTGCCCCTTAATCACCGTTATTAATTACCCTTGTTATTAATTGCCCTCTATTAAGTGCTTGTTTTTAATTATCTGTTATTAATTACCCCATTATTAATTGCCTGTTATTAATTACCCCATTATCAATTACCCTCTTAGTTGTCCCAGTTATTAATTACCCATTAATTGCCCTCTTAGTTGCCTGTTATTAATTACCCCATTAATTGCCCCAATTAATTGCCCCAAATATTAACCCAGTTATTAATTACCCCTATTTGCCCCAATTATTTACCCCTAATATTAATTGCCCCAGTTATTTACTTACCCCTAATATTAACTGCCCCAGTTATTTACTTACCCCTAATATTAACTGCCCCAGTTATTTACTTACCCCTAAAATTAATTGCCCCAGTTATTAATTACCCCAATATTAATTGCCCCAGTTATTAATCACCCCTATTAATTGCCCATTAAACACCCCTAATATTAATTGCAGTTATTTATTACCCATTAATTGCCCATTAGTTGCCCCTTTTAATTGCCTCTCTATTAGTTGCCCCTCTCAGTTGCCCAATTAGTTGCCGCAGTTATTAATTACCCATATTAATTGCACCTATTAATTACTCGTTATTAATCACCCTTAGTTGCCCCAGTTATTAATTGCCCCTTATTAATCACCCCTTTATTAATTACCCTTGTTATTAATCGCCCTCTATTCATTGCTCGTTATTAAATAGCCATTAATCACCCTCTAATTACCCATTAATTGCCCTTTATTGGTTGTCCCAGTTATTAATTACCCGTTATTAATTGCCCTCTTAGTTGCCTATTAATTACCCCATTTGCCCCAGTTATTAATTACCCCCAATATTAATTGCCACAGTTATTAATTACCCCAATATTAATTGACCCTATTAATTACCCCTATTTGCCCCAGTTATTAATTGCCCTCTATTAGTTGTCCCAGTTATTAATTATCCATTATTAATTGCCCTTTTGGTTGCCTATTACCCCTATTAATTACCCCTAATATTAATTGCCCATTGTTAATTACCCCCAATATTAATTGCTCAGTTAATTACCCCTAATATTAATTACCCCAGTTATTACTTACCCCTAATATTAATTGCCCCAGTTATTACTTACCCCTAATATTAATTGCCCCAGTTATTACTTACCCCTAATATTAATTGCCCCTATTAATTACCCGGTTATTAATTGCCCCTATTAATTACCTGGTTATGAGTTGCCCCTATTAATTACCCCGTTATTAATTACCCAGTTATTAATTGCCCCTATTAATTACCCCGTTATTAATTACCCAGTTATTAATTGCCCCTATTAATTACCTCGTTATTAATTACCCAGTTATTAATTGCCCCTATTAATTACCCGGTTATGAGTTGCCCCTATTAATTACCCCGTTATTAATTACCCAGTTATTAATTGCCCCTATTAATTACCCAGTTATTAATTGCCCCTATTAATTACCCGGTTATGAGTTGCCCCTATTAATTGCCCCGTTATTAATTACCCAGTTATTAATTGCCCCTATTAATTACCCAGTTATTAATTGCCCCTATTAATTACCCAGTTATTAATTGCCCCTATTAATTACCCAGTTATTAATTGCCCCTATTAATTACCCAGTTATTAATTGCCCCTATTAATTACCCAGTTATTAATTGCCCCTATTAATTACCCCGTTATTAATTGCCCCTATTAATTACCCGGTTATGAGTTGCCCCTATTAATTGCCCCTATTAATTACCCAGTTATTAATTGCCCCTATTAATTACCCCGTTATTAATTGCCCCTATTAATTACCCGGTTATGAGTTGCCCCTATTAATTGCCCCTATTAATTACCCGGTTATGAGTTGCCCCTATTAATTACCCAGTTATTAATTGCCCCTATTAATTACCCGGTTATGAGTTGCCCCTATTAATTACCCCGTTATTAATTACCCCCATTAATTACCCGGTTATGAGTTGCCCCAGTCCCCGGTCGGACCCTCACCTGGTGCCGGGCGCTGCCTCTCTCTCTGCCCCGCTCCATGCTGCTCACTGGGCGGCTCCGGCCGGGGTTATTGCCCCAGTGTCGGTGCATTGATGGGGTCCCCGGGGTCCTCTCTCCGCGACCTCCTCTCCGACCAGCCGCGGTCCTCGGGCAGGATGCGGCTCCTGTCTGAATCTCCCTTATTTAGTCCGAGCCGAGAGCGGGCAGCTTGTCCCCCCTGCCCCTGCCCCCCTGCCCCAGTCTAACCCCACTTGGGGAGTGGGTTGGTGCAGGTACCCCGAGCGAGCGAGGGTTCTGGAGGCTGAGAAGAGGGGAATTCCCCAGCTGCTGCGTCTCAAAGTCACTCAGAATGTGACAGAGCAAACAGCGGGAGTGCGGGATCGACAGTGAGAGAGAGGGGGAGGGAGGGAGAGGGAGGGAGAGAGGGCTGTGTCTGCATTAACCCCTCACTGACCAGACCAAGAAGCAACAGCATCAGACCTACAGAGAGAGCGACACAGACAGACAGACAGAGAGAGAGAGAGAGCGACACAGACAGACAGACAGACAGAGAGAGAGACACAGACAGACAGAGACAGAGAGAGACAGAGAGAGCGACATAGACAGACAGAGAGAGCGACACAGACAGACAGACAGAGAGAGAGAGAGAGCGACATAGACAGACAGACAGAGAGAGAGGGGGACAGAGAGAGCGACACAGACAGAGACAGAGAGAGACAGAGAGAGCGACATAGACAGACAGAGAGCGACACAGACAGACAGACAGAGAGAGAGAGAGAGAGAGAGCGACATAGACAGACAGACAGAGAGAGAGGGGGACAGAGAGAGCGACACAGACAGACAGACAGAGAGAGACAGAGAGAGCGACATAGACAGACAGAGAGAGCGACACACACAGACAGACAGACAGAGAGAGAGAGAGAGAGCGACACAGACAGACAGACAGAGAGAGAGAGAGAGAGCGACACAGACAGACAGACAGACAGAGAGAGAGAGAGAGAGCGACAGAGAGAGAGACACAGACAGACAGAGACAGAGAGAGACAGAGAGAGCGACATAGACAGACAGAGAGAGCGACACAGACAGACAGACAGAGAGAGAGAGAGAGAGCGACATAGACAGACAGACAGAGAGAGAGAGGGGGACAGAGAGAGCGACACAGACAGAGACAGAGAGAGACAGAGAGAGCGACATAGACAGACAGAGAGAGCGACACAGACAGACAGACAGAGAGAGAGAGAGAGCGACATAGACAGACAGACAGAGAGAGAGGGGGACAGAGAGAGCGACACAGACAGACAGACAGAGAGAGACAGAGAGAGCGACATAGACAGACAGAGAGAGCGACAGACAGACAGACAGAGAGAGCGACATAGACAGACAGAGAGAGCGACACAGACAGACAGAGACAGAGAGAGACAGAGAGAGCGACATAGACAGACAGAGACAGAGAGAGAGACAGAGAGAGAGACACAGACAGACAGAGAGAGACAGAGAGAGCGACACAGACAGACAGAGAGAGAGAGAGCGACACAAACAGAGAGAGAGGGACAGAGATTCTGTGTGGTGACGGTTCTCCCACAGTGCTGTTAGGAAGGGAGTTCCAGGATTTTGACCCAGCGACGATGAAGGAACGGCGATATATTTCCAAGTCGGGATGGTGTGTGACTTGGAGGGGAACGTGCAGGTGTTGTTCCCATGCGCCTGCTGCCCTTGTCCTTCTAGGTGGTAGAGGTCGTGGGTTTGGGAGGTGCTGTCGAAGAAGCCTTGGCGAGTTGCTGCAGTGCATCCTGTGGATGGTGCACACTGCAGCCACTGTGCGCCGGTGGTGAAGGGAGTGAATGTTTAGGGTGGTGGATGGGGTGCCAATCAAGCGGGCTGCTTTATCTTGGATGGTGTCGAGCTTCTTGAGTGTTGTTGGAGCTGCACTCATCCAGGCAAGTGGAGAGTATTCCATCACACTCCTGACTTGTGCCTTGTCGATGGTGGAAAGGCTTTGGGGAGTCAGGAGGTGAGTCACTCGCCGCAGAATACCCAGCCTCTGACCTGCTCTCGTAGCCACAGTATTTATATGGCTGGTCCAGTTAAGTTTCTGGTCAATGGTGACCCCCAGGATGTTGATGGTGGGGGATTCGGCGATGGTAATGCCGTTGAATGTCAAGGGGAGGTGGTTAGACTCTCTCTTGTTGGAGATGGTCATTGCCTGGCACTTGTCTGGTGCGAATGTTACTTGCCACTTCTGAGCCCAAGCCTGGATGTTGTCCAGGTCTTGCTGCATGCGGGCTCGGACTGCTTCATTATCTGAGGGGTTGCGAATGGAACTGAACACTGTGCAATCATCAGCGAACATCCCCATTTCTGACCTTATGATGGTGGGAAGTTGGTCTAACTCCTTTCGGGTGCTGACCTGGGCACAGAGCACGGGCCAGCACCAGACTGGTGGCATTAGACCCAGTGCAGCCTGTGGAATGCAGACCAGCCTCCCCAACACACGGGGCTCACTCTGATTATTATCTCCCTCTGCTTCCTATTATCACCAGTGTTCAGTCCGAGCTCACTAATTTGTCATTTATTCCAACAACATTCATCTGCTCTGAGAGCCTTTGACGCAGATCGTTCTGATATCTGTTGCGTAAATAGAAAAAGTGATATCCTGATCCTGCTGAAATAAGGCCAGCAGATTATAAAAGATAATCGGCTGCTGTAAATCCTCACAGATCGTTCCACACACTCCCATCAGCAGCTCCACATGGGGAGAAGGAGCAGGACATCAAAAGATCCGAAACAGTAAATTCTCAATCCGGGGGGGGGAGGGGGTGCGAGGGGAGGGGAGGGGGTGGGAGAGGGGAGGGAAGGAGAGGGATGGAGAGAGAGAGAGGGAGGAGAGGGATGGAGAGAGAGAGAGGGGGGGAGAGAGGGAGGGAAGGAGAGGGATGGAGAGAGAGAGAGGGGGGAGAGGGAGGGAGGGAGGGAGGGGGGGAGAGAGGGGGGGAGAGAGGGAGGGAGGGAGGGAGGGAGGGAGGGGGGGGAGAGAGGGAGGGAGGGGGGGAGAGAGGGAGGGAGGGGGGGGGAGAGAGGGAGGGAAGGAGAGGGATGGAGGGAGAGAGAGAGAAGGAAGGAGAGGGATGGAGAGAGAGAGAGGGAGGGAAAGAGAGAGAGAGGGAAGGAGAGGGATGGAGGGAGAGAGAGAAGGAAGGAGAGGGATGGAGGGAGGGAGAGAGAGAGATGGAAGGAGAGGGATGGAGAGAGAGAGGGAGGGAGTGTGAGAGAGAGAGACAGAGAGGGAGGGAAGGAGAGGGATGGAGGGAGAGAGAGAGAAGGAAGGAGAGGGATGGAGAGAGAGAGAGGGAGGGAAAGAGAGAGAGGGAAGGAGAGGGATGGAGGGAGAGAGAGAAGGAAGGAGAGGGATGGAGGGAGGGAGAGAGAGAGAAGGAAGGAGAGGGATGGAGAGAGAGAGGGAGGGAGTGTGAGAGAGAGAGACAGAGAGAGAGAGAGGGACAGGGAGTGAGGGACGGAGAGAGGGAGAGGCACAGAGAGAGAGAGGGGGACAAAGGGACAGAGAGTGAGACACAGAGAGGGACAGAGAGAGAGAGGAGAGAGGGACAGAGAGAGAGAGGGAGAGAGGCACAGAGAGAGGGGGGGAGAGGGGGGGAGAGGAGGGGGAGAGTGGGGAGAGGAGAGGGAGAGGGAGGAGGGAGGGAGGGGGGAGAGAGGGAGGGGAGGGGGGGAGAGAGGGAGGGAGGGGGGGGAGAGAGGGAGGGAGGGGGGGGAGAGAGGGAGGGAAGGAGAGGGATGGAGGGAGAGAGAGAGAAGGAAGGAGAGGGATGGAGAGAGAGAGGGAGGAGAGGGATGGAGAGAGAGAGAGGGGGGAGAGGGAGGGAGGGAGGGGGGGGAGGAGAGGGAGGGAGGGGGGGAGAGAGGGAGGGAGGGGGGAGAGAGGGAGGGAGGGGGGGGAGAGAGGGAGGGAGGGGGGGAGAGAGGGAGGGAGGGGGGGGGAGAGAGGGAGGGAAGGAGAGGGATGGAGGGAGAGAGAGAGAAGGAAGGAGAGGGATGGAGAGAGAGAGAGGGAGGGAAAGAGAGAGAGAGGGAAGGAGAGGGATGGAGGGAGAGAGAGAAGGAAGGAGAGGGATGGAGGGAGGGAGAGAGAGAGATGGAAGGAGAGGGATGGAGAGAGAGAGGGAGGGAGTGTGAGAGAGAGAGACAGAGAGGGAGGGGAAGGAGAGGGATGGAGGGAGAGAGAGAGAAGGAAGGAGAGGGATGGAGAGAGAGAGAGGGAGGGAAAGAGAGAGAGGGAAGGAGAGGGATGGAGGGAGAGAGAGAAGGAAGGAGAGGGATGGAGGGAGGGAGAGAGAGAGAAGGAAGAAGAGGGATGGAGAGAGAGAGGGAGGGAGTGTGAGAGAGAGAGACAGAGAGAGAGAGAGGGACAGGGAGTGAGGGACGGAGAGAGGGAGAGGCACAGAGAGAGAGAGGGGACAAAGGGACAGAGAGTGAGACACAGAGAGGGAGAGAGGGACAGAGAGAGAGAGGGAGAGAGGCACGGAGAGAGGGGGGGGGAGAGGAGGGGAGAGGAGAGAGAGGAGAGGGAGGAGGGAGGGGGGGAGGGGAGGAGGGGGGAGGGAGAGGAGGGGGAGGGGGGAGAGAGGGAGGGAAGGAGAGGGATGGAGGGAGAGAGAGAAGAAAGGGGGGAGAGGGAGGGGGGGGGGAGAGAGGGAGGGAAGGAGAGGGATGGAGGGAGAGAGAGAGAAGGAAGGAGAGGGATGGAGAGAGAGAGAGGGAGGGAAAGAGAGAGAGAGGGAGGAAAGGGATGGAGGGAGAGAGAGAAGGAAGGAGAGGGATGGAGGGAGGGAGAGAGAGAGAAGGAAGGAGAGGATGGAGAGAGAGAGGGAGGGAGTGTGAGAGACAGAGAGAGAGAGAGGGACAGGGAGTGAGGGACAGAGAGAGGGAGAGGCACAGAGAGAGAGAGGGGGACAAAGGGACAGAGAGTGAGACACAGAGAGGGACAGAGAGAGAGAGGGAGAGAGGGAGAGAGGGACAGAGAGAGAGAGGGAGAGAGGCACGGAGAGAGGGGGGAGAGGGGGGGAGAGGAGGGGGAGAGGGGGAGAGGAGAGGGAGAGGGAGGAGGGAGGGAGGGGGGAGAGAGAGGGAGGGGAGGAGAGGGATGGAGGGAGAGAGAGAGAAGGAAGGAGAGGGATGGAGAGAGAGAGAGGGAGGGAAAGAGAGAGAGGGAAGGAGAGGGATGGAGGGAGAGAGAGAAGGAAGGAGAGGGATGGAGGGAGGGAGAGAGAGAGAAGGAAGAAGAGGGATGGAGAGAGAGAGGGAGGGAGTGTGAGAGAGAGAGACAGAGAGAGAGAGAGGGACAGGGAGTGAGGGACGGAGAGAGGGAGAGGCACAGAGAGAGAGAGGGGGACAAAGGGACAGAGAGTGAGACACAGAGAGGGAGAGAGGGACAGAGAGAGAGAGGGAGAGAGGCACGGAGAGAGGGGGGGAGAGGAGGGGGAGAGGAGAGAGAGGAGAGGGAGGAGGGAGGGGGGGAGGGGGAGGAGGGGGGAGGGAGAGGAGGGGAGGGGGGAGAGAGGGAGGGAAGGAGAGGGATGGAGGGAGAGAGAGAAGAAAGGGGGGAGAGGGAGGGGGGGGGGAGAGAGGGAGGGAAGGAGAGGATGGAGGGAGAGAGAGAGAAGGAGGAGAGGGATGGAGAGAGAGAGAGGGAGGGAAAGAGAGAGAGAGGGAAGGAAAGGGATGGAGGGAGAGAGAGAAGGAAGGAGAGGGATGGAGGGAGGGAGAGAGAGAGAAGGAAGGAGAGGGATGGAGAGAGAGAGGGAGGGAGTGTGAGAGACAGAGAGAGAGAGAGGGACAGGGAGTGAGGGACAGAGAGAGGGAGAGGCACAGAGAGAGAGAGGGGGACAAAGGGACAGAGAGTGAGACACAGAGAGGGACAGAGAGAGAGAGGGAGAGAGGGACAGAGAGAGAGAGGGAGAGAGGCACGAGAGAGGGGGGGAGAGGGGGGAGAGGAGGGGGAGAGGGGGGAGAGGAGAGGGAGGGGGAGAGGGGAGGGAGGGGGGAGAGAGAGGGAGGGGAGGAGAGGGATGGAGGGAGAGAGAGAAGGAAGGAGAGGGATGGAGGGAGAGAGAGAAGGAAGGAGAGGGATGGAGAGAGAGAGGGATGGAGAGAGAGAGGGAGGGAGTGAGGGAGGGAGGGAGAGAGAGAGGGGAGAGAGGCACAGGGAGAGAGGGACAGAGAGAGAGAGAGGGAGAGAGGCACAGAGAGAGAGAGGGAGAGAGGGACAGAGAGTGAGACACAGAGAGAGATGGAGAGAGCGAGAGAAAGGGACAGAGAGAGAGACGGAGAGAGGAAGAGAGAGGGACAACTGATAGAGAGGCACAAAGAGAGAGGGAGAGAGGCACAGAGAGAGAGAGGGAGAGAGGGACAGAGAGTGAGACACAGAGAGATGGAGAGAGCCAGAGAAAGGGGACACTGAGAGACAGAGAGAGGGACAGAGAGAGAGACAGAGAGAGAGACGGAGAGAGGAAGAGAGAGGGACACTGATAGAGAGGCACAAAGAGAGAGAGAGAGAGGCACAGAGAGAGGGAGAGAGGCACAGAGAGAGAGAGGGAGAGACAGAGAGAGAGGGAGAGAGGCACAGAGAGAGAGAGGGAGAGAGGGACAGAGAGTGAGACACAGAGAGAGATGGAGAGAGCCAGAGAAAGGGACACTGAGAGAGTGAGAGAGGGACAGAGAGAGAGACAGAGAAGAGAGAGACGGAGAGAGGAAGAGAGAGGGACACTGAGAGAGAGGCACAAAGAGAGAGAGAGAGGCACAGAGAGAGGGACATTGGCACAGAGAGAGAGGCACAGACACAGAGAGGGATACAGAGACAGAGAGAGAGAGGCACTGGCAGAGAGGGACAGGGGCACAGAGAGAGAGAGACACATAAGAACATAAGAAATAGGAGCAGGAGTAGGCCAATCGGCCCCTCGAGCCTGCTCCGCCATTCAATAAGATCATGGCTGATCTGATCCTAACCTCAAATCTAAATTCATGTCCAATTTCCTGCCCGCTCCCCGTAACCCCTAATTCCCTTTACTTCTAGGAAACTGTCTATTTCTGTTTTAAATTTATCTAATGATGTAGCTTCCACAGCTTCCTGGGGCAGCAATTCCACAGACCTACTACCCTCTGAGTGAAGAAGTTTCTCCTCATCTCAGCACAGACACAGACAGGGAGAGAGGCACAGACAGAGAGAGAGAGATAAGTACAGACAGAGAGAAAGGCACAGACACAAAGAGAGAGGGACACAGAGAGAGGGGAGACAGACAGAGAGAGAGAGAGAGAGGGGCAGAGAGAGAGAGAGAGAGGGGCACAGAGAGAGAGAGAGGGGCACAGAGAGAGAGAGAGGGGGACAGACAGAGAGAAAGAGGGGCACAGACAGAGAGAGAGAGGGGCACAGAGAGAGAGAGGGGGACAGACAGAGAGAAAGAGGGGCACAGACAGAGAGAGAGAGGGGCACAGAGAGAGAGAGAGGCACGGACAGACAGAGAGAGAGAGAGGCACAGAGAGAGAGAGAGAGAGGCACAGACAGAGAGAGGGAGAGTCACAGAGAGAGAAAGGCACAGAGAGAGAGAGATAAACGCACAGACAGACAGAGAGAGAGGCACAGACAAAAAGAGAGAGAGAGAGGCACAGACAGAGAGAGAGGGGGGACAGACAGAGAGAGAGAGAGGGTGCAGACAGAGAGAGAGGGGGACAGACACAGAGAGAGAGGAGGGACAGACAGAGAGAGAGAGGGTACAGACAGAGATAGAGGGGGACAGACAGACAGAGAGAGAGAGGGGGACAGACACAGACAGAGAGAGGGTACAGACAGAGAGAGAAGGGACAGAGAGAGAGAGAGAGGGTACAGAGAGAGAGAGAGAGGGGGACAGACAGAGAGAGAGAGAGGGGGACAGACAGAGAGAGAGAGGGGGACAGACAGAGAGAGAGAGAGAGGGGGACAGACAGAGAGAGAGGGGGGACAGACACAGAGAGAGAGGGGGACAGACAGAGAGAGAGAGGGGGTACAGACAGAGAGAGAGAGAGAGGGGGACAGACAGAGAGAGAGAGAGGGAGACAGACACAGAGAGAGAGAGAGGGTACAGACAGAGAGAGAGAGGGAGACAGAGAAACTACAGAGAAACTAGAAAATGCTAGAATCTATTATAGCAGGGCACTTAGTTCCCATATGGTCTAGCGGTGAGGATTCCTGGTTTTCACCCAGGCGGCCCGGGTTCGACTCCCGGTGTGGGAATAGTAAACTCGTGTACAAAATTATGAGGGGCACAGATAGGATGGATACTAAAGAGCTTTTTCCCTTCGTTGAGGGTTCTATAACAAGGGGGCATAGATTCAAGGTGAAAGGCGGGAGGTTTAGAGGGGATTTGAGAAAGAACTTTTTCACCCAGAGGGTGGTTGGAGTCTGGAACTCGCTGCCTGAAAGGGTTGTGGAGGCAGGAACCCTCACAACATTCAAGAAGCATTTGGATGAGCACTTGAAATGCCATAGCATACAAGGCTACGGACCAAATGCTGGAATATGGGATTAGATTAGACAGGGCTTGATGGCCGGCGCGGACACGATGGGCCGAAGGGCCTCTATCCGTGCTGTATAACTCTATGACTCTATGACACTTAGAAAATCTCAATGCAATCAGGCAGAGTCAACACGGCTTTGTGAAAGGGAAATCGTGTTTGACTAATTTATTAGAGTTCTTTGAGGAAGTAACAAGCAAAGTGGATAAAGGGGATCCTGTGGATGTGGTGCACTTGGATTTCCAGAAGGCCTTTGATAAGGTGTCACATCAAAGGCTACTACACAAAATAAGAGCTCATGGTGTAGGGGGTAACAAATTAGCATGGATAAAGGATTGGTTAGCTCACAGGAAACAGAGAGTAGGCATAAATGGGTCATTTTCAGATTGGCAAGATGTAACGAGTGGAGTGCCACAGGAATCAGTGCTTGGGCCTCAACTATTTACAATCTATATCCATGACTTGGATGAAGGGACCGAATGTATGGTTGCTAAATTTGCTGATGACACAAAGGGAGGTGGGAAAGTAAATTGTGAAGAGAACATAATGAGTCTACAAAGGGATATAGATAGGTAAAGTGAGTGGGCAAAAATTTGGCAGATGGAGTATAATGTGGGAAAATGTGAACTTGTCCACTTTGGCAGGAGGAATAGAAAAACAGTGTATTATTTAAATGGAGAGAGATTGCAGAACTCTGAGGTACAGAGGGATCTGGGTGTCCTCGTACATGAATCACAAAAAGTTAGTATGCAGGTACAGCAAGTGATTAGGAAGGCAAATGGAAAGTTGTCATTTATTGCAAGGGGAATGGAATATAAAAGTAGAGATGTTTTGCTACAGTTGTACAGGACATTGGTGAGACCACATCTAGAATACTGTGTGCAGTTTTAGTCTCCTTATTTAAGAAAGGACATAATGGCTTTGGAGGTGGTTCAGAGAAGGTTCACTCGACTGATTCCTGGGATGAGGGGGTTATCTTATGAGGAAAGGTTGGACAAGTTGGGCCTGTATACATTGGAGTTTAGAAGAATGAGAGGTGATCTTATTGAAACATATAAGATCCTGAGGGGACTCGAAGGGGTAGATACTGAGAGGATGTTTCCCCTTGTGGGAGAGGCTAGAACTAGGGGACCCAGTTTAAAAATAAGGGGTCTCCCATTTAAGACGGAGATGAGGAGAAAATATTTCTCTCAGAGGGTCGTGAGTCTGTGGAACTCCCTTCCCCAGAGAGCGGGGGAGGCAGGGCCATTGAATATTTTTAAGGCTGAGTTAGATAGATTCCTGATTAACAAGGGGGTCAAAGGTTATAGTTGGTAGATGATGGGAAAGTAGGGTTGAGGTCACAATCAGATCAGCCATGATCTTATCAAATGGTAGAGCAGGCTCGAGGGGCCGAATGGCCTACTCCTGCTCTTAATTCATATGTTTGTAAATAGCGCCGTTAATCTAATTGCGGGAGAGGGGAGGTTCACAAATGGATAACTTTATCAGTCTAAAAAGTAAAGTCGAGGATGTCGATCAGAGTAGTGATTTGGGTAAAAACAATCAGAGTTTGTGTCAGGAAGGGACAGAGAGTTTAACGAAGGTAATGGGGCATCAGTGACTAAGATCACAACAATAGTAAGAAGTTAAAATTAAAGGCTCTTTATCTGAAGCTTTTGTAACAAGAGAGAGGAATTAACGGCACAAATAGAGATCAATGGGTTTGATTCAGTACCGTTACTGAGATGCGGTTGCAGGGTGACCAAGGTTGGGAATGAAATATTCCAGGGTACTTGACTTTTAGAAAGGATAGACAGAATGGAAAAGGAGGGGGAGAGGGTGTAGCCCTGATAATAAAGGATGCGATAAGGACAGTAGTGAGAAAGGACCTTTGCTCAGAAAATCAGGATGTAGAATCAGTCTGGGTGGAGCTAATATAACAAGGGGCAGAAAACACTGGTGGGAGTAGTTTACAGGCCTCCTAACAGTGGTTAGTGTTGGACAGAGTGTAAATCAGGAAATTAGAGGAGCATGTAACAAGGGTAATGCAATAATCGTGGGGGAATTTAATCTTCATAGAGACTGGGCAAAACAAATTGGCAAATGTAGTTTGGAGGACAATTTCATGGAATGTATTTAAGACAGTTTTCGAGAACAATATGTTGAGGAACTAACTAAGATAGAGACGTAGAATCAGAGAAATTTATGGCACAGAAGGAGGCCATTCGGCCCATCGTGTCCGTGCAAGCTGAAGAAGAGCCATCCAGCCTAATCCCACTTTCCAGCACTTGGTCCGTAGCCCTGTAGTTTTCGGCTCTTCAGGTGTACATCCAGGTAATTTTTTAATGAGTTGAGGGTTTCTGCCTCTCCCACCCTCTCAGGCAGCGAGTTCCAGACCCCCACCACCCTCTGGATGAAAAAAATTCTCCTCAGTTCCCCTCTAATCCTTCTACCAATCACTTTAAATCCATGCCCCCTGGTTATTGACCCCTCCACTAAGGGAAATAGGTCCTTCCTATCCACTCTATCTAGGCCCCTCATAATTTTATACACCTCAATCAAATCTCCCCTCAGCCTCCTCTGTTCCAAGGAAAACAACCCCAGCCTATCCAATCTTTCCTCATAGCTAAAATTCTCCAGTCCTGGCAACATCCTCGTAAATCTCCTCTGCACCCTCTCTAGTGCAATTACATGAGGTGTACAAAATTATGAGGGGCACAGATAGGATGGATACTAAGGAGCTTTTTCCCTTCGTTGAGGGTTCTATAACAAGGGGACATAGATTCAAGGTAAAAGGCGGGAGGTTTAGAGGGGATTTTAGAAAGAACTTTTTCACCCAGAGGGTGGTTGGAGTCTGGAACTCACTGTCTGAAAGGGTTGTGGAGGCAGGAACCCTCACAACATTCAAGAAGCATTTGGATGAGCACTTGAAATGCCATAGCATACAAGGCTACGGACCAAATGCTGGAATATGGGATTAGAGTAGACAGGGCTGATGGCCGGCGCGGACACGATGGGCCGAAGGGCCTCTATCCGTGCTGTATAACTCTATGACTCTATGACTCTATCCTTCCTGTAATGTGGTGACCAGAACTGTACACAGTACTTAAGCTGTGGCCTAACCTATGTTTTATACAGTTCTAGCATAACCTCCCTGCTCTTATATTCTATGTCTCGGCTAATAAAGGAAAGTATCCCATATGCCTTTTTAACCACCATATCTACCTGTCCTGCTACCTTCAGGGATCTGTGGACATGCACTCCAAGGTCCCTCACTTCCTCTACACCTCTCAGTATCCTCCCATTTATTGTGTACTCCCTTTGCCTTGTTTGCTCTCCCCAAATGCATTACCTCACACTTCTCCGGATTGAACTCCATTTGCCCATCAGACAAGTCCATTTAGATCTAGTATTGTGTGATGAGACAGGATTAATGAGTAATCTTATAATAAACGATCCTCTGGGGAACATTGATCATAATATGATAGAATTTCATATTGAATTTGAGAGTGATGTAGTTAAGTCCGAAACTAGGGTCTTAAATTTAAACAAAGCCAATTCCGTAGGTATGAGGGGCGAGTTACCTGAGGTAGACTGGGAAATTAGATGAAAAGATATGACAGTAGATAAGCAATGGCGGACATTTAAAGAAATTATTCATAATTCACATTTAGAATCATGGAATCATAGAATTGCTACAGAAGAGAAGGAAGAAATATTTCATAATTCTCAACAAATATACATTCCCTTGAGGAATAAAAACTCCACGGGAAAAGTGATCCATCCGTGGCTGACTAGTGAAGTTAAGGATAGTATTAGATTAAAAGAAGAGGCCTATAATGTTGCCAAGAAGAGTAGTGAGCCTGAGGATTGGGAGAGTTTTAGAAACCAGCAAAGGATGACCAAAAAATTTATAAAAAGGGAGACAATAGAATATGAAAGTAAACTAGCAAGAAATATAAAAACGGATTGTAAGAGCTTCTACAAGTATGTAAAAAGGAAGAGAGTAGCAAAAGTAAACATGGGTCCCTTAGAGGCTGAGACAGGAGAAATTATAATGGGGAATCAGGAAATGGCAGATGCATTAAACAAATATTTTGTATCTGTCTTCACAGTAGAAGACACAAAAAACAGACCAGAAATAGTGGGGAACCAAGGGTCTAATGAGAGTGAGGAACTTACACATAGAAACATAGAAAATAGGAGCAAGAGTAGGCCATTCGGCCCTTCGGGCCTGCTCCGCCATTCAAAATGATCGTGGCTGATCGTCTAACTCAGTACCCTGTTCCCGCTTTTTCCCCATATCCCTTGATCCCTTTAGCATTAAGAAATATATCTATCTCCTTCTTGAATACATCTAATGACTTGGCCTCCACTGCATCCTGTGGTAGAGAATTCCACAGGTTCACCACGCTCTGAGTGAAGAAATTTCTCCCCATCTCGGTTCTAAATGGCATTCCCCGTATCCTGAGACTGTGACCCCTGGTTCTGGACTCCCCAGCCAGCGGGAACATCTTCCCTGCATCTAGTCTGTCTAGTCCTGTTAGAATTTTATATGTTTTGATGAGATCACCTCTCATTCTTCTAAACTCTAGTGAATATCGGCCTAGTCGACCCAATCTCTCCTCATATGTCAGTCCTGCCATCCCAGGAATCAGTCTGGTAAACCTTCGTTGCACTCCCTCCATGGCAAGGACATCCTTCCTCAGATAAGGAGACCAAAACTGCACACAATACTCCAGATGTGGTCTCACCAAGGCCCTGTATAACTGCAGTAATGATGTGGAGATGCCGGTGATGGACTGGGGTTGACAATTGTAAACAATTTTACAACACCAAGTTATAGTCCAGCAATTTTATTTTAAATTCACAAGCTTTCGGAGACTTCCTCCTTCCTCAGGTAAATGTTCAGGATCTCCTTGAAGCCTACGCATTTATACATATAGAACAATACATGGTGTTTACAGACTGCCCCTGCAACTGCCCGTTGCCAAGGCAATCACCGTGTTCAGACAGAGAGGTGTCACCTGCAGAACCCCCGAATACACATTCAACAAAAAAACAAACAGGGAAAAAAAACAGAGAAGAAAAACAGAGAGAGGCAGAAACATCCGGAAGGCAGAGAGAGCCAGCAAATGACCCATTATATTAAAAACAGATAACATTTGTTCGCTGGTGGGGTAACGTGTAGCGTGACATGAACCCAAGATCCCGGTTGAGGCCGTCCTCATGGGTGCGGAACTTGGCTATCAATTTCTGCTCGACGATTTTGCGTTGTCGTGTGTCTCGAAGGCCGCCTTGGAGTACGCTTACCCGAAGGTCGGTGGATGAATGTCCATGACTGCTGAAGTGTTCCCCGACTGGGAGGGAACCCTCCTGTTTGGCGATTGTTGCGCGGTGTCCGTTCATCCGTTGTCGCAGCGTCTGCATGGTCTCGCCAATGTACCATGCTCTGGGGCATCCTTTCCTGCAACGTATGAGGTAGACAACGTTGGCCGAGTCACAGGAGTATGAACCATGCACCTGGTGGGTGGTGTCCTCTCGTGTGATGGTGGTATCTGTGTCGATGATCTGGCATGTCTTGCAGAGGTTACCGTGGCAGGGTTGTGTGGTGTCGTGGACGCTGTTCTCTTGAAAGCTGGGTAATTTGCTGCGAACGATGGTCTGTTTGAGGTTGGGTGGCTGTTTAAAGGCGAGTAGTGAGGTGTGGGGATGGCCATAGCGAGGTGTTTGTCCTCATTGATGACATGTTGAAGGCTGCGGAGAACATGGCGTAGTTTCTCCGCTCCGGGGAAGTACTGGACGACAAAGGGTACTCTGTTGGTTGCGTCCCGTGTTAGTCTCCTGAGGAGGTCTATGCGATTTTTTTGCTGTGGCCCGTCGGAACTGTCGATCGATGAGTCGAGCGTCATATCCCGTTCTTACTAGGGCGTCTTTCAGCGTCTGTAGGTGTCCATCGCGTTCCTCCTCGTCTGAGCAGACCCTGTGCATTCGCAGGGCCTGTCCATAGGGGATGGCCTCTTTGATGTGGTTAGGGTGGAAGCTGGAAAAGTGGAGCATCGTGAGGTTGTCCGTGGGCTTGCGGTAGAGTGAGGTGCTGAGGTGCCCGTCTTTGATGGAGATTCGTGTGTCCAAGAAAGAAACTGATTCTGAGGAGTAGTCCATGGTGAGCTTGATGGTGGGATGGAACTTGTTGATGTTATCGTGTAGTCTCTTTAGTGATTCCTTGCCGTGGGTCCATAGAAAGAAAATGTTGTCGATGTATCTGGTGTATAGTGTTGGTTGGAGGTCTTGTGCAGTGAAGAAGTCCTGCTCGAACTTGTGCATGAAAATGTTGGCGTATTGGGGTGCGAATTTGGTCCCCATGGCTGTTCCGTGTGTTTGGGTAAAGAACTGGTTATCGAAGGTGAAGACATTGTGATCCAGGATGAAGCGGATGAGTTGTAGGATGGCTTCCGGAGATTGGCTGTTGTTGGTGTTGAGTATTGATGCTGTCGCAGCGATGCCGTCATCGTGGGGGATACTGGTGTATAGTGCCGAGACGTCCATCGTGGTGAGAAGTGTTCCTGGTTCAACTGGTCCGTGGGTACTGAGTTTTTGTAGGAAGTCTGTAGTGTCGCGACAGAAGCTGGGGGTTCCCTGTACGATGGGTTTCAGGATGCCCTCGATGTATCCAGAGAGGTTCTCACACAGGGTTCCGTTGCCTGATACGATGGGACGTCCGGGTGTGTTGGCTTTGTGTATCTTTGGGAGGCAGTAGAAGTCTCCCACGCGGGGATTACGTGGGATGAGAGTGCGTAGGATGCTTTGAAGGTCTGGATCGAAGGTCTTGATCAGTTTGTTGAGCTGGTGGGTGTGTTCTTTGGTCGGATCTGCGGGTAACCGTCTGTAGTGTTCCTGGTTGTCCAGTTGTCGGTATGCTTCTTTGCAATAGTCTGTTCTGTTCTGTATGACTATGGCTCCTCCTTTGTCCGCTGGTTTGATGACGATGTTGCGGTTGGTCTTGAGAGCGTTGATGGTGTTGCGTTGTGCTCGGGTGACATTCTGGACTGTCTTCTGAGTGCGGCTGATGAATCTGGCATTGACGCATTTCCTGACAGCTTGAGCATACATGTCCAGCTGAGGGCAGCGACCCTCCGGAGGAGTCCAGTTTGACTCTTTCCTCTTCGGTTGCTGTACCGCGGATCCCTCTGTCTGCTGTTCCGGATCGTTGATTGTCTCATTGGGTTCGCTGCTGAAATCTTGGGGTTTGTGGTAGAATTCCCGGAGCCTCATTCTCCTGATGAATTCCTCTGTGTCCGCCGCGAGACTAGTCGGGTCCATTTTGGTAGTGGGGCAGAAATTGAGCCCTCGGCTGAGAACTTCGATTTCGTCTGGTTGAAGGGTGTGGTCGGATAAATTGACAATAGACTTCCCTGTGGTTGCAACCGTGGTACCAGGGGAAGCTTGGTCGATGCTGGTGGTGATGCCGAGTTTCTCAAGCTTCCTGCTCTTGGTTTTCATGTAGGCAGCGTAGTTCCGTTGCCTCGTCTGTTTGGCGGTATAACGTAGCTGGTCTGCTGTGTCCTGAGTACAGGTTGAGAGTATGGACTCTATCTTGGTTTCGAGGTTGCGGCGTCTGCTGTAGAGTTGGTGTACGAGATGGTTGCGGAGTGTGCGAGAGGTACGGCGGCAGAGTCTCTCAGCGTAATCCGAGTTGTATGTGGACTTGAGTGGGTTCGTGATCTGGAGTCCTTTCGGGATCTTGTCTGCTTTCTTGCAGCTCTGTAAAAACTTGATGTCTGTGTCTAAATGCGCGATCTTCTTGGATATCCTTTCCACTGTGAGCCGGCAGTTTGTGGTGTCGATGGTAGTCATGATGTGGAGATGCCGGTGATGGACTGGGGTTGACAATTGTAAACAATTTTACAACACCAAGTTATAGTCCAGCAATTTTATTTTAAATTCACAAGCTTTCGGAGACTTCCTCCTTCCTCAGGTAAATGTTCAGGATCTCCTTGAAGCCTACGCATTTATACATATAGAACAATACATGGTGTTTACAGACTGCCCCTGCAACTGCCCGTTGCCAAGGCAATCACCGTGTTCAGACAGAGAGGTGTCACCTGCAGAACCCCCGAATACACATTCAACAAAAAAACAAACAGGGAAAAAAAACAGAGAAGAAAAACAGAGAGAGGCAGAAACATCCGGAAGGCAGAGAGAGCCAGCAAGACCTCCAACCAACACTATACACCAGATACATCGACGACATTTTCTTTCTATGGACCCACGGCAAGGAATCACTAAAGAGACTACACGATAACATCAACAAGTTCCATCCCACCATCAAGCTCACCATGGACTACTCCTCAGAATCAGTTTCTTTCTTGGACACACGAATCTCCATCAAAGACGGGCACCTCAGCACCTCACTCTACCGCAAGCCCACGGACAACCTCACGATGCTCCACTTTTCCAGCTTCCACCCTAACCACGTCAAAGAGGCCATCCCCTATGGACAGGCCCTGCGAATACACAGGGTCTGCTCAGACGAGGAGGAACGCGATGGACACCTACAGACGCTGAAAGACGCCCTAGTAAGAACGGGATATGACGCTCGACTCATCGATCGACAGTTCCGACGGGCCACAGCAAAAAATCGCATAGACCTCCTCAGGAGACTAACACGGGACGCAACCAACAGAGTACCCTTTGTCGTCCAGTACTTCCCCGGAGCGGAGAAACTACGCCATGTTCTCCGCAGCCTTCAACATGTCATCAATGAGGACAAACACCTCGCTATGGCCATCCCCACACCTCCACTACTCGCCTTTAAACAGCCACCCAACCTCAAACAGACCATCGTTCGCAGCAAATTACCCAGCTTTCAAGAGAACAGCGTCCACGACACCACACAACCCTGCCACGGTAACCTCTGCAAGACATGCCAGATCATCGACACAGATACCACCATCACACGAGAGGACACCACCCACCAGGTGCATGGTTCATACTCCTGTGACTCGGCCAACGTTGTCTACCTCATACGTTGCAGGAAAGGATGCCCCAGAGCATGGTACATTGGCGAGACCATGCAGACGCTGCGACAACGGATGAACGGACACCGCGCAACAATCGCCAAACAGGAGGGTTCCCTCCCAGTCGGGGAACACTTCAGCAGTCATGGACATTCATCCACCGACCTTCGGGTAAGCGTACTCCAAGGCGGCCTTCGAGACACACGACAACGCAAAATCGTCGAGCAGAAATTGATAGCCAAGTTCCGCACCCATGAGGACGGCCTCAACCGGGATCTTGGGTTCATGTCACGCTACACGTTACCCCACCAGCGAACAAATGTTATCTGTTTTTAATATAATGGGTCATTTGCTGGCTCTCTCTGCCTTCCGGATGTTTCTGCCTCTCTCTGTTTTTCTTCTCTGTTTTTTTTCCCTGTTTGTTTTTTGTTGAATGTGTATTCGGGGGTTCTGCAGGTGACACCTCTCTGTCTGAACACGGTGATTGCCTTGGCAACGGGCAGTTGCAGGGGCAGTCTGTAAACACCATGTATTGTTCTATATGTATAAATGCGTAGGCTTCAAGGAGATCCTGAACATTTACCTGAGGAAGGAGGAAGTCTCCGAAAGCTTGTGAATTTAAAATAAAATTGCTGGACTATAACTTGGTGTTGTAAAATTGTTTATAACTGCAGTAAGACATCCCTGTTCCTGTACTCAAATCCTCTTGCAATGAAGGCCAACATACCATTCTCCTTTCTAACTGCTTGCTGCACCTGAATGCTCACTTTCAGCGACTGGTGTACAAGGACACCCAGGTCTCGTTGCACCTCCCCTTTTCCCAATCTATCATCATTCAGATAATAATCTTACTTTCTGTTTTTACAGCCAAAGTGGATAACCTCACATTTATCCAAGTTATACTGCATCTGCCATGTTCTTGCCCACTCACCCAACTTGTCTAAATCACATTGGAGCCTCTTTGCATCCTCCTCACAGCTCACATTCCACCCCAGCTTTGTGTCGTCTGCAAACTTGGAAATGTTACATTTAGTTCCCTCATCCAAATCATTGATATATATTGTGAATAGCTGGGGCCCAAGCACTGATCCCTGCGGTACCCCACTAGTCACTGCCCGCAAAAAGACCCGTTTATTCCTACTCTCTGTTTCCTGTCTGTCAACCAATTCTCAATCCATGCCAGTATATTACCCCCAATCCCATGTGCTTGAATTTTGCACACTAACTTCTTGTGTGGGACTTTATCAAAAGCCTTCTGAAAATCCAAGTACACCACATCCACTGGTTCTCCCCGATCTATTCTACCAGTTACATCCTCAAAAAACTCCAGTAGATTTGTTAAGCATGATTTCCTTTTCATAAACCCATGCTGACTTTGTCCAATCCCGTTAATGCCCTCCAAGTGTTCTGTTATCACATCTTTTATAATAGACTCTAGCATTTTCCCCACCACTGATGTTAGGCTAACTGGTCTGTAATTCCCTGTTTTTTCTCTCCCTCCTTTTTTAAATAGTGGGGTTACATTTGCCACCCTCCAATCTGTAGGAACTGTTCCAGAGTCTATAGAATTTTGGAAGATGATCACCAATGCATCCACTATTTCCAGGGCCACTTCCTTTAGTACTCTGGGATGTAGATTATCAGGCCCTGGGGATTTGTCAGCCTTTAGCCCCATTAATTTCCCGAGCACTATTTTTTTACTAATTATGATTTCCTTCAGTTCCTCCCTCTCACCAGACCCTTGGTTCCCTAACACTTGTCCTCCTTTGTGAAGACAGAACCAAAGCATGAGTTTAATTGTTCTGCCATTTCTTTGTTCCCCATTATAATTTCCCCCATTTAAAAAAAAATTCATTCATGGGATGTGGGTGTCGCTGGCGAGGCCGGCATTTATTGCCATCCCTAATTGCCCTTGAGAAGGTGGTGGTGAGCCGCCTTCTTGAACCGCTGCAGTCCGTGTGGTGAAGGTTCTCCCACAGTGCTGTTAGGAAGGGAGTTCCAGGATTTTGACCCAGCGACGATGAAGGAACGGCCGATATATTTCCAAGTCGGGATGGTGTGTGACTTTGAGGGGAACGTGCAGGTGGTGTTGTTCCCATGTGCCTGCTGCTCTTGTCCTTCTAGGTGGTAGAGGTCACGGGTTTGGGAGGTGCTGTCGAAGAAGCCTTGGCGAGTTGCTGCAGTGCATCCTGTGGATGGTACACACTGCAGCCACTGTGCACCGGTGGTGAAGGGAGTGAATGTTTAGGGTGGTGGATGGGTGCCAATCAAGCGGGCTGCTTTATCTTGGATGGTGTCGAGCTACTTGAGTGTTGTTGGAGCTGCACTCATCCAGGCAAGTGGAGAGTATTCCATCACACTCCTGACTTGTGCCTTGAAGATGGTGGAAAGGCTTTGGGGAGTCAGGAGGTGAGTCACTCGCCGCAGAATACCCAGCCTCTGACCTGCTCTTGGAGCCACAGTATTTATATGGCTGGTCCAGTTAAGTTTCTGGTCAATGGTGACCCCCAGGATGTTGATGGTGGTGGATTCGGCGATGGTAATGCCGTTGAATGTCAACGGGAGGTGGTTAGACTCTCTCTTGTTGGAGATGGTCATTGCCTGGCACTTATCTGGCGCGAATGTTACTTGCCACTTATGAGCCCAAGCTGGATGTTGTCCAGGTCTTGCTGCATGCGGGCTCGGACTGCTTCATTATCTGAGGGTTGCGAATGGAACTGAACACTGTGCAGTCATCAGCGAACATCCCCATTTCTGACCTTATGATGGAGGGAACATAAGAAATTGGAGCAGGAGTAGGCCAATCGGCCCTCGAGCCTGCTCCGCCATTCAATAAGATCATGGCTGATCTGATCCTAACCTCAAATCTAAATTCATGTCCAATTTCTGCGGGGGGCGGAGGGGGATGGGCCGGGGGGGGACGGGGGGAGACGGGGGGGCGGGAGGGGGGGCTGGGGGTGGATGGGGGGTGGGCGACAGTGGTGCAAATCCCCCGCGGGATCAGAAGCCGGCTCCAGCCCGCCGAGTTCCACAGACACGACTGTGCGCGCAGTCACCTCATAAACCCAGAAGTCCCGCCAGCAATTAAATCCGTCAGGATCATCGTTAAAGAACCACATGTACCTCATTGAGGTGTTTCAGGTACTTTGTTTCTGAAGTCGTCGATAGTTTAAACGATTTTTAACTTCCCCGGGTGGCTTTCCCACAGCCTCCGATTCACACCCGGTGAAACCAGGGCCGGATCAGGCAAAAACAAACAAAATAAATTAAATAAAAAATCATTGCACAAAGTTCAAACATAAAATCAACCTATCCTTGCACCCTGCTCCAATATCCAATGTCTCCCTCTCCGACGTACCTCTCCCCCCCCTGATCTCCCCCCCCGATCTCCCCCCCTCCCCCCCCGATCTCCCCTCTCCCCCTCCAATCTTCTCCTCTCCCCCCCCGATCTCCCCCTCTCCCCCCCCGATCTCCCCCTCTCCCCCCCCGATCTCCCCCCCCCGATCTCCCCCTCTACCCCCCCGATCTCCCCCCCCCGATCTCCCCCTCTCCCCCCCCGATCTCCCCCCCGATCTCCCCCTCTCCCCCCCCCGATCTCCCCCCCCGATCTCCCCCTCTACCCCCCGATCTCCCCCCGATCTCCCCTCTCCCCCCCCCGATCTCCCCCTCTCCCCCTCCAATCTTCTCCTCTCCCCCCCCGATCTCCCCCTCTCCCCCCCGATCTCCCCCTCTCCCGCTCCGATCTCCCCCTCTCCCCCCCCCGATCTCCCCCTCTACCCCCCGATCTCCCCCCCCCGATCTCCCCCTCTACCTCCCCGATCTCCCCCCCCGATCTCCCCCTCTCCCCCCCCGATCTCCCCCCCGATCTCCCCCTCTCCCCCCCCCGATCTCCCCCCCCCCGATCTCCCCCTCTACCCCCCCGATCTCCCCCGATCTCCCCTCTCCCCCCCCCGATCTCCCCCTCTCCCCTCCAATCTTCTCCTCTCCCCCCCGATCTCCCCCTCTCCCCCCCGATCTCCCCCTCTCCCGCTCCGATCTCCCCCTCTCCCCCCGATCTCCCCCTCTCCCCCTCCGATCTCCCCCTCTCCCCCTCCGATCTCCCCCTCTCCCCCCCTGATCTCCCCCTCTCCCCCCCCCGATCTCCCCCTCTCCCCCCCCTGATCTCCCCCTCTCCCCCCCTGATCTCCCCCTCTCCCCCCCCCGATCTCCCCCTCTCCCCCCCGATCTCCCGCTCTCCTCCCCCGATCTCCCCCTCTGATCTTCTCCTCTCCCCCCCGATCTCCCCCTCTCCCCCTCCGATCTTCTCCTCCCCCCCCTGATCTTCCCCTCTCCCCCCCCGATCTCCCCCTCTCCCCCTCTGATCTTCCCCTCTCCCCCCTGATCTTCCCCTCTCCCCCCGATCTTCTCCTCCCCCCCCTGATCATCCCCTCTCCCCCCGATCTTCTCCTCTCCCCCCGATCTCCCTCTCTCCCCCTGATCTTCAGCATCCTTCACTTTCTATTCCAGCACTGGATGACGTCTCTCTCTCTCTCTCTCTTTCTCACCCCCCTCCCCTCAGCGTTGTAGCTCCTGTCGGCAGCCAACCTGTCAATCGGGGGCTGCCGGCTGTGAAACTCGGAAAGAACTTTAATCACCATCAATTACATCGCAATCGCGTCGGTCAGTAAGTTTTATTTATTCAGGTTTGCCAGGCGCACCTACACTAAACCCCCCCACTGCTGCCAACCCTCCACCATTGTAAAATCGAGCCCAAGGTGTCTGCAAAGGGATATTGACAGGTTAAGTGAGTGGGCAAGAAGATGGCAGATGGAATATAATGTGGGGAAATGGGAGGTTATTCACTTTGGGAGGAAGAATAGAAAAACTGAATATTTTTTAAATGGTGAGAAACTATTAAATGTTGGTGTTCAGAGGAGACTTGGGTGTCCTCGTACAAGAAACACAGAAAGTTAACATGCAGGTACAAAAGTTAACATGCAGGTACAGCAGGCAATTAGGAAGGAAAATGGCATGTTGGCCTTTATTGCAAGTGGGTTGGAGTACAAGAGTAAGGAAGTCTTACTACAATTGTACATGGCTTTGGTGAGACCTCACCTGGAGTACTGTGTACAGTTTTGGTCTCCTTATCTAAGGAAGGATGTACTTGCCTTAGAGGTGGTACAACGAAGGGTCACTGGATTAATTCCTGGGATGAGAGGGTTGTCCTATGAGGAGAGATTGAGTAGAATGGGCCTATACTCTCTGGAATTTAGAAGAATAAGAGGTGATCTCATTGGAACGTATAAGATTCTGAGGGGAGTTGACAGGGTAGATGCTGAGAGGCTGCTTCCCCTGGCTGGAGAGTCTAGAACCAGGGGGGATAGTCTCAGGATAAGGGGTCGGCAATTTAGGACTGAGATGAGGAGGAATTTCTTCACTCAAGGGGGTTGTGAATCTTTGGAATTCTCTACCCCAGAGGGCTGTGGATGCTGAGTCATTGAATATATTCAAGGCTGAAATCGATAGATTTTTGGACTCTGGGGGAATCAAGGGATATGGGGATCGGGCGGGAAAGTGGAGTTGAGGTTGAAGATCAGCCATGATCTGATTGAATGGCGGAGAGGTTCAAACAACAATTTGACACTGAGCCACATAAGGAGATATTAGGACAGGTGACCAAAAGCTTAGTCAAAGAGGTAGGTTTTAAGGAGCATCTTAAAGGAGGAGAGAGAGGCGGAAAGGTTTTAGGGAGGAATTCCAGAGCTTGGGGCCCAGGCAGCTGAAGGCACGGCCGCCAATGGTGGAGCGATGAAAATCGGGGGATATGCAAGAGGCCAGAATTGGAGGAGTGCAGAGTTCTCGGAGGGTTGTAGGGCTGGAGGAGGTTACAGAGATAGGGAGAGGGGGGGGCGAGGACACAGAGGGATTTGAACATAAAGATGAGATTTTTAGTATCAAGGCATTCCCGGACCGGGAGCCAATGTAAGTCAGAGAGCACAGGGGGTGATGGGTGAATGGGACATGGTGTGAGATAGGATACAGGCAGCAGGGTTTTGGATGAGCTGGAGTTTACAGAGGGGTCGGCCAGGAGAGGATTGGAATAGTCGAGTCTAGAATTAACAAAGGCACGGATGAAGGTTTCAGCAGCAGATGAGCTGAGGTGGGAGTGGAGACGGGGCGGTGTTACGGAGGTGGAAGTAGGCGGTCTTGGTGATGGAGCGGATATGGGTCGGAAGCTCATCTCAGGGTCAAGTAGAACGCCAAGGTTACGAACGGTCTGGTTCAGCACGTTCCCCTCCGAGTCACACACCATCCTGACTTGGAAATATATCGGCCGTTCCTTCATCGGCGCTGGGTCAAAATCCTGGATCTCCCTTCCTAACAGCACTGTGGGAGAACCTTCACCACACGGACTGCAGCGGTTCAAGAAGGCGGCTCACGACCACCTTCTCAAGGGCAATTTGGGATGGGCAATAAATTCATCACTGTTAAAGACGTCTAGATAGGAACAGGGGGAGGCCATTCAGCTCATCGTGCCTGTGCCGGCTCTTTGAAAGATCTATCCAATTAGTTCCACTCCTGTTCTTTCCCCATAGCCCTGCAAATTTTTTCCCTTCAAGTATTTCTCCAATTCCCTTTTGAAAGTTATTATTGAATCTGCTTCCACCGCCCTTTCAGGCAGCGCATTCCAGATCAGAACAACTCGCTGCGTAAAAAATGTTTCCTCATCTCCCCTCTGGATCTTTTGCCGATCACCTTAAATCCGTGTCCTCTGGTTACTGACCCTCTGCCACTGGAAACAGTTTCTCCTTATTTACTCTATCAAAACCCTTCATGATTTTGAACACCTCGATCAAATCTCCCCTTAACCTTCTCTGTTCTAAGGAGAACAACCCCAGCTTCTCCAATCTATCCACATAACTGAAGTCCCTCATCCCTGGAACCATTCCAGTAAATCTCCTCTGCACCCTCTCTTAGGCCTTCACATCTTTCCTAAAGTGCGGTGCCCAGAATTGAACACAATACTCCAGCTGAGGCCTAACCAGTGTTTTATAAAGGTTTAGCAGAACTTCCTTGCTTTTGTACTCTGTGCCTCTATTAATAAAGCCCAGGATCCCGTATGCTTTTTTAACAGCCTTCTCAACCTGTCCTGTCACCTTCAATGATTTGTGTACATTCACCCCCAGGTCTCTCTGTTCCTGCACCCCCTTTAAAATTGTACCATTTAGTTTATTTTGCCTCTCCTCATTCTTCCTACAAAAATGCATCACTTCACACTTCTCTGCGTTAAATTCCATCTGCCATGTGTCTGCCCATTTCATCAGTCTGTCTCTGCCCTCCTGAAGTCTGTTACTATCCTCCACATTGTTTACTACATTTCCAAGTTTTGTGTCATCTGCAAACTTTGAAATTATCCCCTCTATACCCAAGTCCAGGTCATTAATATATATCAAAAAGAGCAGTGGTCCTAATACTGACCCCTGGGGAACACCACTGTAAACTTCCCTCCAGTCTGAAAAACAACCGTTCACCACTACTCTCTGCTTTCTGTCCCTGAGCCAATTTTGTATCCACGCTGTCACTGTCCCTTTAATCTCATGGGCTTTAATTTTGTGAACAAGTCTATTATGTGGCACTTTATCAAATGTCTTGTGAAAGTCCATATACACAACATCAACCGCACTCCCCTCATCAACCCTCTCTGTTACTTCATCAAAGAACTCAATCAAGTTAAACACAATTTTCCTTCAACAAATCCGTGCTGACTTTCATTTATTATCCCAGACTTTTCCAAGTGACAATTAATTCTGTCCCGGATTATTGTCTCTAAAAGTTTCCCCACCACTGACGTTAGTCTGACTGGCCTGTAATTGCCGGGTTTTATCTCTCTCCCCTTTTTTGAACAGGGTGTAACATTTATAATCCTCCAGTCCTCCGGCACCGTCCCCATATCTAAGGAGGATTGGAAGATTGTGATCAGAGCCTCCGCAATTTCCACCCTTACTCCCCTCAGTAACCTGGGATACATCCCATCCGGACCGGGTGACTTTTCTACTTTGAGTACTGCTGATCTTTTACGTCCCTCCTCTTTATCTATTTTTATCCTCTCCAATATCGCTGCTACCTCCTCCTTTCCAGTTACAATGGCAGCATCCTCTTCTCTAGTGAAGACCCATGTGAAATATTCATTTGGTGTCTCAGCCACGCCCTCTGTCTCCACAAGAAGATCTTTTTTGTCCCTAATCGGCCCCACCCTTCCTTTGACGACCCTTTTACTATTTACATGTTTATAAGGTTTCTGGATTCCCTTTTATGTGAGCCGCGAATCTATTCTCATTCTCTCTCTTTGCCCCTCTTATTCCCTTTTTGCGATCTCCTCTGTACTTTCTGTATTCAGTCTGGTTCTCTACTGTATTATGAACCTTACATTCATCATAAGACTCCTTTTTATGTTTCATATTAATCTCTATATCTTTAGGCATCCAGGGAGCTCTGGCTTTGGATGCCCTTCCTTTCCCCCTCGTGGGAATGTGGCTGGTCTGAACCCGAATCATCTCCTCCTTGAAGGCCTCCCATCGTTCAATTACTGTTTTGCCACCAATTTTTGATTCCAATCCACCAGAGCAAGGTCCCTTTTTAACTCACTGAAATTTACCCTCCTCCAGTTAAGCATTTTCATATTTGATTGTTCCTTGTCATTTTCCATAACTATTCTAAACCTGATGATATTGTGATCACTGTTTCCAAAATGCTCCCCCATTGAAACATGCCCCAGCTGCCTCACTTCATTCCCCAGGACTAGATCCAGTACTGTCCTTCCTGGTTGGACTGGAAACACTGTTCCAGAAAGTTCTTGAACACATTTCAGGAATTCCACCCCCTCTTGGCCCTTTACACTGTTACTATCCCAGTCTATATTGGGATAATTGAAGTCCCCCATTATCACTGCTCTATAGTTCTTGCATCTTTCCGTAATTTGCCTGCAAATGTTCTCCTCTATCTCCTTCCCACTATTTGGGGAATATAATATACACCCAGTAGTGTTTTTTCTATTTATTCATGGGATGTGGATGTCGCTGGCGAGGCCAGCATTTATTGCCCATCCCTAATTGCCCCTTGAGAAGGTGGTGGTGAGCCGCCTTCTTGAACCGCTGCAGTCCATGTGGTGAAGGTTCTCCCACAGTGCTGTTAGGAAGGGAGTTCCAGGATTTGGACCCAGCGACGATGAAGGAACGGCGATATATTTCCAAGTCGGGATGGTGTGTGACTTGGGGGGGAACGTGCAGGTGGTGTTGTTCCCATGTGCCTGCGGCCCTTGTCCTTCGAGGTGGTAGAGGTCGCGGGTTTGGGAGGTGCTGCCGAAGAAGCCTTGGCGAGTTGCTGCAGTGCATCCTGTGGATGGTACACACTGCAGCCACTGTGCGCCGGTGGTGAAGGGAGTGAATGTTTAGGGTGGTGGATGGGGTACCAATCAAGCGGGCTGCTTTGTCCTGGATGGTGTCAAGCTTCTTGAGTGTTGTTGGAGCTGCACTCATCCAGGCAAGTGGAGAGTATTCCATCACACTCCTGACTTGTGCCTTGTAGATGGTGGAAAGGCTTTGGGGAGTCAGGAGGTGGGATCAGTCCTGGGATGGCAGGACTGACATATGAGGAGAGATTGGGTCGACTAGGCCTATATTCACTAGAGTTTAGAAGAATGAGAGGTGATCTCATCTAAACATATAAAATTCTAACAGGGCCAGACAGACTAGATGCAGGGAGGATGTTCCCGATGGCTGGGGAGTCCAGAACCAGGGGTCACAGTCTCAGGATACGGGGTCTGCCAATTATAGAATCATAGAAGTTTACAACATGGAAACAGGCCCTTCGGCCCAACATGTCCATGTCGCCCAGTTTATATCACTAAGCGAGTCCCAATTGCCTGCACTTGGCCCATATCCCTCTATACCCATCTTACCCATGTAACTGTCCAAATGCTTTTTAAAAGACAAAATTGTACCCGCCTCTACTACTGCCTCTGGCAGCTCGTTCCAGACACTCACCACCCTTTGAGTGAAAAAATTGCCCCTCTGGACCCTTTTGTATCTCTCCCCTCTCACCTTAAATCTATGCCCCCTCGTTATAGACTCCCCTACCTTTGGGAAAAGATTTTGACTATCGACCTTATCTATGCCCCTCATTATTTTATAGACTTCTATAAGATCATCCCTTAACCTCCTACTCTCCAGGGAAAAAAGTCTCAGTCTATCCAACCTCTCCCTATAAGTCAAACCATCAAGTCCCGGTAGCATCCTAGTAAATCTTTTCTGCACTCTTTCTAGTTTAATAATATCCTTTCTATAATAGGGTGACCAGAACTGTACACAGTATTCCAAGTGTGGCCTTACTAATGTCTTGTACAACTTCAACAAGACATCCCAACTCCTGTATTCAATGTTCTGACCAATGAAACCAAGCATGCTGAACGCCTTCTTCACCACCCTATCCACCTGTGACTCCACTTTCAAGGAGCTATGAACCTGTACTCCTAGATCTCTTTGTTCTATAACTCTCCCCAACGCCCTACCATTAACAGAGTAGGTCCTGGCCCGATTCGATCTACCAAAATGCATCACCTCACATTTATCTAAATTAAACTCCATCTGCCATTCATCGGCCCACTGGCCCAATTTATCAAGATCCCGTTGCAATCCTAGATAACCTTCTTCACTGTCCACAATGCCACCAATCTTGGTGTCATCTGCAAACTTACTAACCATGCCTCCTGAATTCTCATCCAAATCATTAATATAAATAACAAATAACAGCGGACCCAGCACCGATCCCTGAGGCACACCGCTGGTCACAGGCCTCCAGTCTGAAAAACAACCCAATACAACCACCCTCTGTCTTCTGTCGTCAAGCCAATTTTGTATCCAATTGGCTACCTCACCTTGGATCCCATGAGATTTAACCTTATGTAACAACCTACCATGCGGTACCTTGTCAAAGGCTTTGCTGAAGTCCATGTAGACCACGTCTACTGCACAGCCCTCATCTCTCTTCTTGGTTACCCCTTCAAAAAACTCAATCAAATTCGTGAGACATGATTTTCCTCTCACAAAACCATGCTGACTGTTCCTAATCAGTCCCTGCCTCTCCAAATGCGTGTAGATCCTGTCCCTCAGAATACCCTCTAATAACTTACCCACTACAGATGTCAGGCTCACTGGTCTGTAGTTCCCAGGCTTTTCCCTGCCGCCCTTCTTAAACAAAGGCACAACATTTGCTACCCTCCAATCTTCAGGCACCTCACCTGTAGCTGTCGATGATTCAAATATCTCTGCTAGGGGACCCGCAATTTCCTCCCTAACCTCCCATAACGTCCTGGGATACATTTCATCAGGTCCCGGAGATTTATCTACCTTGATGCGCGTTAAGACTTCCAGCACCTCCCTCTCTGTAATATGTACACTCCTCAAGACATCACTATTTATTTCCCCAAGTTCCCTAACATCCATGCCTTTCTCAACCGTAAATACCGATGTGAAATATTCATTCAGGATCTCACCCATCTCTTGTGGTTCCGCACATAGATGACCTTGTTGATCCCTAAGAGGCCCTACTCTCTCCCTAGTTACTCTTTTGCCCTTTACGTATTTGTAGAAGCTCTTTGGATTCACCTTTGCCTTATCTGCCAAAGCAATCTCATGTCCCCTTTTTGCCCTCCTGATTTCTCTCTTAACTCTACTCCGGCAATTTCTATACTCTTCAAGGGATCCACTTGATCCCAGCTGCCTATGCATGTCATATGCTTCCTTCTTCTTTTTGACTCGGGCCTCAATCTCCCGAGTCATCCAAGGTTCCCTACTTCTACCAGCCTTGCCCTTCACTTTATAAGGAATGTGCTTACCCTGAACCCTGGTTAACACACTTTTGAAAGCCTCCCACTTACCAGACATCCCTTTGCCTGCCAACAGACTCTCCCAATCAACTTCTGAAAGTTCCTGTCTAATACCATCAAAATTGGCCTTTCCCCAATTTTGAATTTTAACTTTTGGGCCAGACCTATCATTCTCCATGGCTATCTTAAAACTAATGGAATTATGATCACTGGTCCCAAAGTGATCCCTCACTAACACTAACCGAGATGAGGAGGAATTTCTTCACTCAGAGGGTGGTGAACCTTTGGAATTCTCTACCACAGAAGGCTGTGGAGGCCAAGTCATTAAATATATTCAAGAAGGAGATAGATAGATTTCTTAGTGCTGAAGGGATCAAGGGATTTGGGGAAAAAGCGGGAACAAGGTACTGAGTTAGACGATCAGCCATGATCATTTTGAATGGCGGAGCAGGCCTGAAGGGCCAAATGCCTTCTCTTGCTCGTATTTTTATATTTCTATGTGAGTCACTCGCCGCAGAATACCCAGCCTCTGACCTGCTCTTGTAGCCACAGTATTTATGTGGCTGGTCCAGTTAAGTTTCTGGTCAATGGTAACTTCCAGGATGTTGATGGTGGGGGGTTTGGCGATGGTAATGCCGTTGGACATCAAGGGGAGGTGGTTAGACTCTCTCTTGTTGGAGATGGTCATTGCCTGGCACTTGTCTGGCGCGAATGTTACTTGCCACTTATGAGCCCAAGCCTGGATGTTGTCCAGGTCTTGCTGCATGCGGGCTCGGACTGCTTCATTATCTGAGGGGTTGCGAATGGAACTGAACACTGTGCAGTCATCAGCGAACATCCCCATTTCTGACCTTATGATGGAGGGAATGTTCATTGATGAAGCAGATGGAGATGGTTGGGCCTAGGACACTGCCCTGAGGAACTCCTGCAGCAATGTGTAATAGATCCTCGATTGTTCCTTAATTCTCACCAAATAGATTCTGTCTTTGACTCTCAACGACATCATCCCTTTCCAGTGCTGTAATAGTTTCTTTGATCCACACTGCCACCCCCTCTCCTTTCTTTCCTTTCTTTCCTTCCCGATCTTTCCTGAATATCTTGTATCCGGGAATATTAAGTTCCCAATCCTCCCCTTCTTTGAGCCAGGTCTCTGTTATTCCCACTATATCACAGTCCCGTGTGGCGACTTAATCCTGCAGCTCACTGACCTTATTCACCTCACTCCGTGCATTTATGGGAATGCCCTCCAATCTCACCTCACACTGCCTCACATTTGCCCCCTTTCTGATCCCTCCGATTTCTGAATTTTTAAAAATTCGTTCATGGGATGTGGGCGTCGCTGGCGAGGCCGGCATTTATTGCCCATCCCTAATTGCCCTCGAGAAGGTGGTGGTGAGCCGCTTTCTTGAACTCAAGTTCTATTTGTCTCTCCCAATCCTCTGTGCCCCTTGTTTCTCCTTCCCAATGCTACATCCTGGTGCCCATCCCCCTGATAAATTAGTTTAAACCCCCCTCACAGCACTAGTGAACCTCCCCGCGAGGACATTGGTCCCGGCCCTGTTGAGGTGCAACCCGTCCGTCCTGTACAGGTCCCACCTCCCCCAGAACTGGTCCCAATGCCCCAGAATCTGAAGCCCTCCCTCCTGCACCATCTCTCCAGCCACACATTAACCTGCCTTATCTTCCTATTCCTGTACTCACTCGCGTGTGACACTGGGAGTAATCCAGAGATTACTACCTTTGAGTTCCTGCTTTTTAACTTCCTCCCCAGCTCCTGAAACTCTGACCCCAGGACCTCGACCCTTTTCTATGTCGTTGGTTCCCACATGGACCACGACTTCTGTCTGTTCCCCTTCCCCCCACAGAATATTCTGCACCCTCTCCGTGACGTCCTTTACCCCCGACACCAGGGGGGTAACACACCCTGTGGGTCTCACGTCGGCGGTCACAGAAACGCCTGTCTGTCCCCCTGACTATCGAATCCCCTATGAGTTCTGCATTTCTACACTTCACTGCATTTCTTTTGCCCCCTGTGCAGCCGAGTCTCCCACGATGTTGTGGATTGGCTCCTGACTGCACTCCCCCCGAGGTGTTAACACCCTCACTGGGATTCACACTCAATACCTGTTAGTGAGCGCCACACTCCCAGGGGACTCCTGTACTGCCTGCCTGTCCCTCCTGGTCTGACTGTTGGTCACCCACTCCCTCTCTGCCTGAAATCTCGGTAGCTGCTGGGTGTCCACCTCCTGAAACATGCTATCTACGAAACTCTCAGCTTCCTGTATGCCCTGTCGTGACACCAGCCACCTGTCAATCTCAGAAACTCTGAGCTCGAGCTCCAGCAGTCGGCGGCAATTCCAGCACATGTGGTTTTCCAGGACACACAAAGTGTTCTGGAGTTCCCACAGGGTACAGGATGTGTATGGGACAGGCCCCAGCTGTCCCGCCATGTTAGTTAAAGTTATTTAAACAGTTTGTTTAGCTCTAAGGCAATTTACTGTTTATCTAACACTAAAACACTAACCACCCACCAAAAAACATGAACTAACCACCAAAAAACACGAACTAACCACCAAAAAACACTAACTAACCACCAAAAAACATTAACCAATCACGAAAAACCACTAACCAACCACCAAAAAACACTAACCAACCACCAAAAAACACTAACTAACCAGCTGAGAGGAGCCGAGCCGAGCGGAGGGAGCGTCCGATAAAAGGCGGGATTTCAGAGCGCTGAGAACAGCTGAGAGGAGCCGAGCCGAGCGGAGGGAGCGTCCGATAAAAGGCGGGATTTCAGAGCGCTGAGAACAGCTGAGAGGAGCCGAGCCGAGCGGAGGGAGCGTCCGATAAAAGACGGGATTTCAGAGCGCTGAGAGGAGCCAAGCGGAGCTGCGACCGAGTTCGAAGTGACGTCAGGAATCAGATCGGGACGCGACACAGGGGAGGCACCTGATTGGTGAGTAGGTTCAGGTGAGTATTTCTACTTATCGACAGTAACTGAAGTAAAAGGAAAGGGAAGGTCTGCAGGTCTTATAGGAAGTAGCGTTTATTTTTTAGTGAATCAAGGTCCCCAGTGTAGTTAACATTCTCTAAATTAAGAACAATTTAAAGGAGTAAACTCCTTAAAGGGAGTGGTAAGTAGTTTTTCTTTCCTTTTTTTTCTCTTGACATTGTAGTTGTTGTTAAGCTAACTTAAGGGTTAAGTCATGGCAGGAGATCCCACAGCCGTGTCATGTTCCTCTTGTGGGATGTGGGAATTCAGGGCTCCTTCCTGTATCCCTGATTCCTTCACCTGCGGGAAGTGTGTCCAGCTGCAGCTATTGTTTGACCGCTTGACGGCTCTGGAGCTGCGGATGGACTCACTTTGGAGCATCCGCGATGCTGAGAAAGTCGTGGATAGCACGTTCAGTGAGTTGGTCACACCGCAGATAAAAATTACTGAGGGAGATAGTGAATGGGTGACCAACAGACAGAGGAAGAGTAGGAAGGCAGAGCAGGGGTCCCCTGCGGTCATCTCCCTCCAAAACAGGGATACCGTTTTGGATACTGTTGGCGGAGATGGCTCACCAGGGGAAGGTGGCAGTGGCCAGGTTCATGGCACCGTGGCTGGCTCTGCTGCACAGGAGGGCAGGAAAAAGAGTGGCAGAGCTATAGTGATAGGGGACTCGATTGTAAGGGGAATATACAGGCGTTTCTGCGGACGCAACCGAGACTCCAGGATGGTATGTTGCCTCCCTGGTGCAAGGGTCAAGGATGTCTCGGAGCGGCTGCAGGACATTTTGGAGGGGGAGGGTGAACAGCCAGTTGTCGTGGTGCATATAGGCACCAACGATATAGGTAAAAAACAGGATGAGGTCCTACAAGCTGAATTTAGGGAGTTAGGAGTTAAACTAAAGAGTAGGACCTCAAAGGTAGTAATCTCAGGATTGCTACCAGTGCCACGGGCTAGTCAGAGTAGGAATGACAGGATAGCTAGGATGAATACGTGGCTTGAGAGATGGTGCAAGAGGGAGGGATTCAAATTCCTGGGACATTGGAACCGGTTCTGGGGGAGGTGGGACCAGTACAAATTGGACGGTCTGCATCTGGGCAGGACTGGAACCAATGTCCTAGGGGGAGTGTTTGCCAGTGCTGTTGGGGAGGGTTTAAACTAATGTGGCAGGGGGATGGGAACCGATGCAGGAAGTCAGTGGGAAATAAAGTGGTGACAGAAACAAAAGGCAGTAAGGGAGAGTGTACAGAACATGACCGGACAGATGGTCTGAGAAAGCAGGGCAAAGACCAAGGGAAGTCTCGATTAAACTGCATTTATTTCAATGCAAGAAGTCTGATGGGCAAGGCAGATGAACTCAGGGCATGGATGGGTACATGGGACTGGGATGTTATAGCTATTACTGAAACATGGCTAAGGGAGGGGCAGGACTGGCAGCTCAATGTTCCAGGGTACAGATGCTATAGGAAAGATAGAGCAGGAGGTAAGAGAGGAGGGGGAGTTGCGTTCTTGATTAGGGAGAACATCACGGCAGTACTGAGAGGGGATATATCCGAGGGTTCGCCCACTGAGTCTATATGGGTAGAACTGAAAAATAAGAAGGGAGAGATCACTTTGATAGGATTGTACTACAGACCCCCAAATAGTCAACGGGAAATTGAGGAGCAAATATGTAAGGAGATTACAGACAGCTGCAAGAAAAATAGGGTGGTAATAGTAGGGGACTTTAACTTTCCCAACATTGACTGGGACAGCCATAGAATTAGGGGCTTGGATGGAGAGAAATTTGTTGAGTGTTTTCAGGAGGAATTTTTCATTCAGTATGTGGATGGCCCGACTAGAGAGGGGGCAAAACTTGACCTCCTCTTGGGAAATAAGGAAGGGCAGGTGACAGAAGTGTTAGTGAGGGATCACTTTGGGACCAGTGATCATAATTCCATTAGTTTTAAGATAGCTATGGAGAAGGATAGGTCTGGCCCAAAAGTTAAAATTCAAAATTGGGGAAAGGCCAATTTTGATGGTATTAGACAGGAACTTTCAGAAGTTGATTGGGAGAGTCTGTTGGCAGGCAAAGGGACGTCTGGTAAGTGGGAGGCTTTCAAAAGTGTGTTAACCAGGGTTCAGGGTAAGCACATTCCTTATAAAGTGAAGGGCAAGGCTGGTAGAAGTAGGGAACCTTGGATGACTCGGGAGATTGAAGCACTAGTCAAAAAGAAGAAGGAGGCGTATGACATACATAGCCAGCTGGGATCAAGTGGATCCCTTGAAGATTTTAGAGATTGCCGGAGTAGAGTTAAGAGAGAAATCAGGAGGGCAAAAAGGGGACATGAGATTGCTTTGGCAGATAAGGTAAAGGAGAATCCAAAGAGCTTCTACAAATACATAAAGGGCAAAAGAGTAACTAGGGAGAGAGTAGGGCCTCTTAAGGATCAACAAGGTCATCTATGTGCGGAACCACAAGAGATGGGTGAGATCCTGAATGAATATTTCACATCGGTATTTACGGTTGAGAAAGGCATGGATGTTAGGGAACTTGGGTAAATAAATAGTGATGTCTTGAGGAGTGTACATATTACAGAGAGGGAGGTGCTGGAAGTCTTAACGCGCATCAAGGTAGATAAATCTCCGGGACCTGATGAAATGTATCCCAGGACGTTATGGGAGGTTAGGGAGGAAATTGCGGGTCCCCTAGCAGAGATATTTGAATCATCGACAGCTACAGGTGAGGTGCCTGAAGATTGGAGGGCAGCAAATGTTGTGCCTTTGTTTAAGAAGGGCGGCAGGGAAAAGCCTGGGAACTACAGACCGGTGAGCCTGACATCTGTAGTGGGTAAGTTGTTAGAGGGTATTCTGAGAGACAGGATCTACGGGCATTTGGAGAGGCAGGGACTGATTAGGAACAGTCAGCATGGTTTTGTGAGAGGAAAATCATGTCTCACGAATTTGATTGAGTTTTTTGAAGGGGTAACCAAGAAGATAGATGAGGGCTGTGCAGTAGACGTGGTCTACATGGACTTCAGCAAAGCCTTTGACAAGGTACCGCATGGTAGGTTGTTATATAAGGTTAGATCTCATGGGATCCAAGGTGAGGTAGCCAATTGGATACAAAATTGGCTTGACGACAGAAGACAGAGGGTGGTTGTAGAGGGTTGTTTTTCAAACTGGAGGCCTGTGACCAGCGGTGTGCCTCAAGGATCGGTGCTGGGTCCGCTGTTATTTGTTATTTATATTAATGATTTGAATGAGAATTTAGGAGGCATGGTTAGTAAGTTTGCAGATGACACCAAGATTGGTGGCATTGTGGACAGTGAAGAAGGTTATCGAGGATTGCAACGGGATCTTGATAAATTGGGCCAGTGGGCCGATGAATGGCAGATGGAGTTTAATTTAGATAAATGTGAGGTGATGCATTTTGGTAGATCGAATCGGGCCAGGACCTACTCCGTTAATGGTAGGGCGTTGGGGAGAGTTATAGAACAAAGAGATCTAGGAGTACAGGTTCATAGCTCCTTGAAAGTGGAGTCACAGGTGGATAGGGTGGTGAAGAAGGCATTCGGCATGCTTGGTTTCATTGGTCAGAACATTGAATGCAGGAGTTGGGATGTCTTGTTGAAGTTGTACAGGGCATTGGTGACGCCACACTTGGAGTACTGTGTACAGTTCTGGTCACCCTATTATAGAAAGGATATTATTAAACTAGAAAGAGTGCAGAAAAGATTTACTAGGATGCTACCGGGACTTGATGGTTTGACTTATAGGGAGAGGTTAGATAGACTGTGACTTTTTTCCCTGGAGAGTAGGAGGTTAAGGGGTGATCTTATACAAGTCTATAAAATAATGAGGGGCATAGATAAGGTAGATAGTCAAAATCTTTTCCCAAAGGTAGGGGAGTCTATAACGAGGGGGCATAGATTTAAGGTGAGAGGGGAGAGATACAAAAGGGTCCAGAGGGGCAATTTTTCACTCAAAGGGTGGTGAGTGTCTGGAACGAGCTGCCAGAGGCAGTAGTGGAGGTGGGTACAATTTTGTCTTTTAAAAAGCATTTGGACAGTTACATGGATATGGGCCAAGTGCAGGCAATTGGGACTAGCTTAGTGGTATAAACTGGGCGACATGGACATGTTGGGCCGAAGGGCCTGTTTCCATGTTGTAACTTCTATGATTCTATGAACCACCAAAAAACACTAACCACCCACCAAAAAACACTAACTAACCACCAAAAAACACTAACTAACCACCAAAAAACACTAACTAACCACCAAAAAACACTAACCAACCACCAAAAAACACTAACCAACCACCAATAAACACTAACCAACCACCAAGAAACACTAACTAACCAATGAAAATGACTAACCAACCAATAAGAAACACTAACCACTCAGCACAATATCCAGTAGAAACACTAACCAATTGATGATATACTTCACTGACTCTCCCTCGATGCTCCTCCTCGCCTCGATTCGATTCCTCGTTCCGTTCCCTTTACTCTCCGCTCTTCGTCGCTTGTTCTTTGGTTTCAATCTCTTGGCGTCTCCTTCCCGCTCTGCACCGAATGCCCAAACTCACCAAATTCCCAGCTGACGTCCTCACTCTGTCGGCAATTCCCTCTGTTGAGCTTCACTCTTTGCCTTTCCCAACCTCTGGGCTCAAACAGACTTAGGCCCTGATATTAGGGAGGAGATGGCAGCGGGTGTGGGGGGTGATTGGGTGCGTGGGTCACTCGCCCAATAAAATCTGTCCCTTTCCCACTCGATCGCGGGTAAATTGGAGCCACTTCACGTGGATTCCGGGTTTCCCGTCGGAAAGCTGAGCAGCGGGAGGACTGTCCACCCACATCACAGGCTGTCAGCTGGAGGAGCCCGATTTAAAGGGGCAGTCCTCCAATGGCTGCTCCTGGAGCAAACACCCAGACAGCACCATGGAGCAGCCCAGGGGAAAGGCCGCTCCCAGATTCAGCGATGCCTCACTCCAGGTCCGACTGGATGGGGTGAGGAGGAGGAGGGAACTGTTCTACCTGGCGGGCGGGAGGAAGTGGCCTGTCTCTGCCACCAAGAAGGCCTGGCTCGAGGTGGCAGAGGAGGTCACCAGCAGCAGCAACATCTCCCGCACCTGGATCCAGTGCAGGAAGCGTTTCAATGATCTAACCAGGTCGGTCAAAGTGAGTACACTGACTCATTCCCCTACACTCCGTCTTCCACATCACCGCCCCCACCCCACAACTCCTTCTGCACTGCCCACACCATTCTATCACATCACTCCTCACACCCACTCAAACCTCATCCTCAACTTACCTCCACTTACTCACCTCCCATTACTCACCCCACCACTACCACTCAACCCAGTCCTTATCCAATCTCATGGCTCTGTCTCATACTCACCCTCTGATGCACCTCTTTCACGGTCAGCCTCACCCAAACCAATGTGTTCATCGATTGGCCACATCACCATCACTCACTCACACGTCTGTACTTTCTCCCCTTACAGAAGGAGAGAGCCCAGAATGCACGGGAGAGGGCGAGGACCGGAGTGGGGACCACAACAGATCGTCGTCCTCACAGACAACGAGCAGGAGGCGCTGGAGCTGAGCCGAACCCTCGAGTGCCTGTCCCTCGGGGACACCGAGACTGGCACCCGACAAACGTCTGGTGACACAACTTTAACATTCAGCACACACAGTATGAATTGATGTTAACATGCCTTGCCATCTTCAGCACCTCAGTATGCTCATCGCAACATGACACATCTGTGATGATGCTTAATATTGCCTTCTGTTCTCTTACAGGCCCTTCAGCGACCGCAGTGACGGGAGAGGGCGATTCCTCAGAGGACCTGCCGGCCTCTGAGGGGGCACCGTCACATCTGAGCGAGCCATCCACCAGCGCAGATACTCACACCTCGGTGGGTCCTAATCCTCAGTTAGTTGGGTTGGCACCTGGTGAGTTACCACACACGTGAACACGAGCAGACACTGGTGGCAGGGGCAGCTGTGGAGAGTCCGTGTCGGGGGGAGCTCTCCTCTCCAGGCTCTGCTCAGCTGGACACAGATGCTGAACCCTGGGGGCCATCCTTTTAGAGGAGAAAGATCGAGGGACAGCAGCACATTTGCGAGGTGCTGGAACAGGTGCCATGCGCACTCTCCACAATCACGCAGAGGATGGAGGAGTCCAACTCCTGCATGACCAGAGCTCACTCTGAGAGCGAGACCAGAGCGGAGATATAAACAGCGCGGAGAGAGCGAGACCAGAGCGGGGATATAAACAGCGCGGAGAGAGTGAGACCAGAGCGGGGATATAAACAGCGCGGAGAGAGCGAGAGTCCAGTCGGTGAGCGGCGGGAGAGAGCGAGACCAGAGCGGGGATATAAACAGCGCGGAGAGAGCGAGACCAGAGCTAACTCTGAGAGCGAGACTCTGAGACCAGCGGCAGTTCGGGGTGACGTCACCAGTCAGAAAGTGACGCGGCACAGGGGAGGCAGCTGATTGGTGAGTAGGTTCAGGTGAGTATTTCTACCATTTTACTGTAAGTAAAGTAATAAGAAAGGGAAGATCTGCAGGTTTTATAGCAGATAGTGTTTTTTTTTTAGTGAACCAAGGTCCCTAGTATAGTTAACATTTTCTAATTTCAACGTAATTTAAAAGGGGTAACTAAGCTAAGGCAAGTCATGGCAGCAGACCTCGCACCCGTGATATGCTCCTCCTGCAAGATGTGGGAAGTCATGGACACTACCAGTGTCCCTGCCGACCACGTGTGCGGGAAGTGTGTCCACCTGCAGCTACTGACCGATCGTATCTCGGAGCTGGAGCTGCGGGTGGACTCACTGTGGAGCATTCGCGATGCAGAGAAACTCGTGGATAGCACGTTTAGCGAGTTGGTCACACCGCAGGTAAAGGGTATACAGGCAGGAAGTGAATGGGTGACCACCAGGAAGAGTAAGAGATGCAGGCAGGTAGTGCAGGGGTCCCCTGTGGCCATCTCCCTCTCAAACAGATATGCCACTTTGGATGCTGTTGGGGGGGATGACTTATCAGGGGAAGGCAGCAGCAGCCAACTTCCTGGCACCACGGGTAGCTCTGCTGCACAGGCTGGGAGGAAAAAGAGTGGCAGAGCTATAGTGATAGGGGACTCAATTGTAAGGGGAATAGACAGGCGTTTCTGCGGCCGCAACCGAGACTCCAGGATGGTGTGTTGCCTCCCTGGTGCAAGGATCAAGGATGTCTTGGAGCGGCTACAGAACATTTTGGAGGGGGAGGGCGAACAGCCAGTTGTCGTGGTGCACATAGGCACCAACGATATAGGTAAAAAAGGGGATGAGGTCCTAAAAGCAGAATATAGGGAGTTAGGAGGTAAATTAAAAAATAGGACCTCAAAGGTAGTAATCTCAGGATTGCTGCCAGTGCCACGTGCTAGTCAGAGTAGAAATAGGAGGATATTTCAAATGAATACGTGGCTAGAGGAATGGTGCAAGGGGGAGGGATTCAAATTCCTGGGACACTGGAAACGGTTCTGGGGGAGGTGGGACCAGTACAAACCGGACGGTCTGCACCTGGGCAGGGCCGGGACCGCTGTCCTAGGAGGAGTGTTTGCTAGTGCTGTTGGGGAGGGTTTAAACTAAAGTGGCAGGGGGTTGGGAACCTGAGCAGGGAGAGAGAGGAAAGCGTAACAGGAAGGGACAGAAGGTATGGAGTAATAGGTAAAGTGTTAAAAAAGGAAAAAGCAGGAACTAAGCGTCACAAAACAGATTTGAAAGTTCTTTATCTGAATGCACGTAGCATTCGTAATAAAATGGACGAGTTAACGGCACAAATAACTACGTATGGGTATGATCTTGTGGCCATTACAGAAACATGGCTGCAGGGTGACAACGACTGGGAATTAAATATGCCAGGGTATTTAACAATCAGGAAGGACAGGCAGGAAGGAAGGGGAGGTGGGGTGGCTATGTTAATAAAGGAAGGAATCACTGTAATACAGAGAAATGATATTGGGACAAAGCATCAAGATAATGAAACAGTTTGGGTGGAGATAAGGAATAATAAGGGAAAAAAAACATTAGTGGGCGTAGTATATAGGCCTCCTAATAGTTGCAACTCTGCTGGAAGAAGTATTAATCAGGAGATAGTCGGGGCATGTAATAAGGGAACAGCCATAATTATGGGGGATTTTAATTATCATATTAACTGGACAAATCAAATTGGGCAGAGCAGCCTTGAGGACGAGTTCATTGAGTGCATCAGGGATGGATTTCTTGAGCAGTATGTAACTGATCCTACAAGGGGGCAGGCAACCTTGGACCTGGTCCTGTGTAATGAGTCAGGATTAATTAATAATGTCCTAGTTAAGGATCCCCTTGGAACGAGCGACCACAACATGGTTGAATTCCATATCCAATTAGAGGGTGAGAAGGTTGATTCTCAAACAAGCGTACTGAGCTTGAATAAAGGAGACTATGATGGTATGAGAGCGGAATTGATTAAAGTGGACTGGGAAAATAGATTAAAGGGTAAGACGGTACATGAGCAGTGGTGTTCATTTAGGGAGTTATTTTACAACTTTCAAAATAAATATATTCCACTGAGGAAAAAAGGGTGTAAAAGAAATGACAGCCATCCGTGGCTAAGTAAAGAAATCAAGGATAGTATCCGACTAAAAACAAGGACATATAAGGTAGCCAAACTTAGTGGGAGGATAGAAGATTGGGAATTCTTCAAAAGACAGCAAAAAGTAACTAAAGGATTGATTAAGAAAGGGAAGTTAGATTATGAAAAGAAATTAGCAAAAAATATAAAAACAGATAGCAAGAGTTTCTATAGTTATATAAAAAGAAAAAGGGTGGCTAAGGCAAACATAGGTCCCTTAGAGGATGAGACCGGGAAATTAATGGTGGGAAACATGGAGATGGCAAAAATGCTGAACAAATATTTTGTTTCAGTCTTTACAGTAGAGGACACTAAGAATATCCCAACACTGGACAAACAGGGGACTCTCGGGGGGGAGGAGCTAAATACGATTAAAATCACTCAGGAGATGGTACTCAGTAAAATAATGGGACTCAAGGCGGATAAATCCCCTGGACCTGATGGCTTCCATCCTAGGGTCTTGAGGGAAGTGGCAGTAGGGATTGTGGATGCTTTGGTGATAGTTTTCCAAAATTCCCTGGACTCAGGAGAGGTCCCGGCAGATTGGAAAACTGCTAATGTAACACCGTTATTTAAAAAGGGTAGTAGGCAGAAGGCTGGAAATTATAGGCCAGTTAGCTTAACATCTGTGGTGGGTAAAATTTTGGAGTCTATTATTAAGGAGACAGTAACGGAACATTTAGATAAGCATAATTTAATAGGACAAAGTCAGCATGGCTTTATGAAGGGGAAGTCATGTCTGACAAATTTGCTTGAGTTCTTCGAGGACATAACGTATAGGGTGGATAAAGGGGAACCAGTGGACGTAGTGTATTTAGACTTCCAGAAGGCATTCGACAAGGTGCCACATAAAAGATTATTACTTAAGATAAAAAATCACGGGATTGGGGGTAATATTCTGGCATGGGTGGAGGATTGGTTATCGAACAGGAAGCAGAGAGTTGGGATAAATGGTTCATTTTCGGACTGGCAACCAGTAACCAGTGGTGTTCCACAGGGGTCGGTGCTGGGTCCCCAACTCTTTACAATCTATATTAACGATTTGGAGGAGGGGACCGAGTGCAACATATCAAAATTTGCAGATGATACAAAGATGGGAGGGAAAGTAGAGAGTGAGGAGGACATAAAAAACCTGCAAGGGGATATAGACAGGCTGGGTGAGTGGGCGGAGATTTGGCAGATGCAATATAATATTGGAAAATGTGAGGTTATGCACTTTGGCAGGAAAAATCAGAGAGCAAGTTATTTTCTTAATGGCGAGAGACTGGAAAGTACTGCAGTACAAAGGGATCTGGGGGTCCTAGTGCAAGAAAATCAAAAAGTTGGTATGCAGGTGCAGCAGGTGATCAAGAAGGCCAACGGAATGTTGGCTTTTATTGCTAGGGGGATAGAATATAAAAACAGGGAGGTATTGCTGCAGTTATATAAGGTATTGGTGAGACCGCACCTGGAATACTGCATACAGTTTTGGTCTCCATACTTAAGAAAAGACATACTTGCTCTCGAGGCAGTACAAAGAAGGTTCACTCGGTTAATCCCGGGGATGAGGGGGCGGACATATGAGGAGAGGTTGAGTGGATTGGGACTCTACTCATTGGAGTTCAGAAGAATGAGAGGCGATCTTATTGAAACATATAAGATTGTGAAGGGTCTTGATCGGGTGGATGCGGTAAGGATGTTCCCAAAGATGGGTGAAACTAGAACTAGGGGGCATAATCTTAGAATAAGGGGCTGCTCTTTCAAAACTGAGATGAGGAGAAACTTCTTCACTCAGAGGGTGGTAGGTCTGTGGAATTTGCTGCCCCAGGAAGCTGTGGAAGCTACATCATTAGATAAATTTAAAACAGAAATAGACAGTTTCCTAGAAGTAAAGGGAATTAGGGGTTATGGGGAGCGGGCAGGAAATTGGACATGAAGCTGAGTTCGGATCGGTCAATGCCCTGTGGGTGGCGGAGAGGGCCCAGGGGCTATGTGGCCGGGTCCTGCTCCGACTTCTTGTGTTCTTTAGATTTGTGGTTGGGATCAGATCAGCCATGATCTTATTGAATGGCGGAGCAGGCTCGAGGGGCCGATTGGCCTACTCCTGCTCCAATTTCTTATGTTCTTATGTTCTTATGAGTGGAACGGTGGCACAGGTACAGGAGGGAATCTCTGAGATACTGTCACAGGGACATGAGGGAATCTCTGAGATACTGTCACAGGGAAGTGAGGGAATCTCTGAGATACTGTCACACGGACGTGAGGGAATCTCTGAGATACTGTCACAGGGACCTGAGGGAATCTCTGAGATAGTGTCACAGGGACGTGAGGGCATCTCTGAGATAGTGTCACAGGGACGTGAGGGCATCTCTGAGATACTGTCACAGGGACGTGAGGGAATCTCTGAGATACTGTCACAGGGACATGAGGGAATCTCTGAGATAGTGTCACAGGGACCTGAGGGAATCTCTGAGATAGTGTCACAGGTACAGGAGGGAATCTCTGAGATAGTGTCACAGGGACGTGAGGGAATCTCTGAGATACTGTCACAGGGACGTGAGGGAATCTCTGAGATACTGTCACAGGGACGTGAGGGAATCTCTGAGATACTGTCACACGGACGTGAGGGAATCTCTGAGATAATGTCACAGGGACGTGAGGGAATCTCTGAGATACTGTCACACGGACGTGAGGGAATCTCTGAGATAGTGTCACAGGGACGTGAGGGAATCTCTGAGATAGTGTCACAGGGACGTGAGGGAATCTCTGAGATAGTGTCACAGGGACGTGAGGGAATCTCTGAGATAGTGTCACAGGGATGTGAGGGAATCTCTGAGATACTGTCACAGGTACGGGAGGGAATCTCGGAGATGGTGTCACAGGTAAGTGCGGGAATGTCTGCGATGGAGGGAAGGCTAGCCTCCATTGAGCTTCAAGCACTACCACTACCTCTGCTGCAGTCATAGAAACATAGAAAATAGGAGCAAGAGGAGGCCATTCGGCCTTTCGGGCCTGCTCCACCATTCAAAATGATCATGGCTGATCGTCTAACTCAGTACCCTGTTCCCGCTTTTTCCCATATCCCTTGATCCCTTTAACATTAAGAAATATATCTATCTCCTTCTTGAATACATCTAATGACTTGGCCTCCACTGCCTTCAGTGCTCGAGAATTCCACAGGTTCACCACCCTCTGAGTGAAGAAATTTCTCCTCATCTCGGTTCTAAATGGCAGACCCCGTATCCTGAGACTGTGACCCCTGGTTCTGGACTCCCAGCCATCGGGAACATCCTCCCTGCATCTAGTCTGTCTAGTCCTGTTAGAATTTTATATGTTTCGATTAGATCACCTCTCATTCTTCTAAACTCCAGTAAATATAGGCCTAGTCGACCCAATCTCTCCTCATACGTCAGTCCTGCCATCCCAGGAATCAGTCTGGTAAACCTTCATTGCACTCCCTCCATGGCAAGGACATCCTTCCTCAGATAAGGAGACCAAATCTGCCCACAATACTCCAGATGTGGTCTCACCAAGGCCCTGTATAACTGCAGTAAGACATCCCTGCTCCTGTACTCAAATCCTCTTGCAATGAAGGCCAACATACCATTCGCCTTCCTAACTGTTTGCTGCACCTGAATGCTCACTTTCAGCGACTGGTGTTCAAGGACACCCAGGTCTCGTTGCACCTCCCCTTTTCCCAATCTATCACCATTCAGATAATAATCTGCCTTTCTGTTTTTACAACCAAAGTGGATAACCTCACATTTATCCACGTTATACTGCATCTGCCATGTTCTTGCCCACTCACCCAACTTGTCTAAATCACATTGGAGCCTCTTTGCATCCACCTCACAGCTCACATTCCACCCCAGCTTTGTGTCGTCTGCAAACTTGGAAATGTTACATTCAGTTCCCTCATCCAAATCATTGATATATATTGTGAATAGCTGGGGCCCAAGCACTGATCCCTGTGGTACCCCACTAGTCACTGCCTGCCACCCGGAAAAAGACCCGTTTATTCCCACTCTCTGTTTCCTGTCTGTCAACCAATTCTCAATCCATGCCAGGATATTCCCCCCAATCCCATGTGCTTTAATTTTGCACATTAACCTCGTGTGTGGGACCTTATCAAAAGCCTTCTGAAAATCCAAATAAACCACATCCACTGGTTCTCCCCTATCTATTCCACCAGTTACATCCTCAAATAACTCCAGTAGATTTGTTAACATGATTAATGCCCTCCAAGTGTTCTGTTATCACATCTTTTATAATAGACTCGAGCATTTTCCCCACTACTGATGTTAGACTAACTGGTCTGTAATTCCTTGTTTTTTCTCTCCCTCCTTTTTTAAATAGTTGGGTTACATTTGCCACCCTCCAATCTGTAGGAACTGTTCCAGAGTCTATAGAATTTTGGAAGATGATCACCAATGCATCCACTATTTCCAGGGCCACTTCCTTTAGTACTCTGGGATGTAGATTATCAGGCTCTGGGGATTTGTCAGCCTTTAGCCCCATTAATTTCCCTCGCACTATTTTTTTACGAATACTGATTTCCTTCAGTTCCTCCCTCTCACTAGACCCTTGGTTCCCTAAACAGGGAACAGGGGATGCACCACGTAGGAGTAGTTGGAAGCGAAAGGCCATGGTTTTGTGAGCACGAAGGGGATGCACCGGGTGTTTGACGGTTGGTCATGTTTTTTCTTTATATTTAGTTTTTGTTAAACTCACATTAAATATTATCATTCTCACCACTACTGCCACGTCTTGGCCATTCTTGACTGGCTCCTGTGATTGGGCCTTTTCATGAGGTTCACCATGAACGGCGACACTTGATGCCACCCATTGGGTCACTCTACAGTGGGTGAATGTGTAGTTGCAGGAGTGTTTTGTGCTGCAGGCGGCGGGGGGAGTGGGGGAGGGGGGAGTGGGGAGGGGGGGAGGGGGGGAGGGGGGGAGTGGGGAGGGGGGGAGTGGGGAGTGGGGGAGTGGGGGAGGGGGGGAGGGGCTGGTGTGGGCGCTGCTCTGTCCAGGTGGTGAGGACTGGACTCTTCACACTGTCTGATGTTAGGGGAACCGTTCACATATCAGTGACTCCCTGGTCTCACGAGCAGCCAGGTGAGCTGCTGCTCTGCCCATGGGTTGCTCCTCCTCCTCCTCCTCCTCAATGTGGGTGCCAGATGTGGATGGGGCCTCCTCCAGCGGCCCCCCTCTCTGTTGTGCCATGTAGTGCAGGACACAACACACGACTATAATGTGTCCCACTCTGTCTGGTGCGTATTGAAGCTCTCCCCCAGAACGATCAAGGCACCTGAGGCACATCTTGAGCAGCCCTATAACATGCTCAGTTGTAGACCTGGTAGCGATGTGGCTGTCGTTATATTGACACTGTGGCTCGGTGATGGGTTTCCTCAGAGGTGTCATGTGTGCAGGGGGTATCCCTTGTCCCCGAGGAGCCAGCCCTTGTGGGTGTTCGGTGCGTGGAAGAGGGGCGGGATGTTGGATTCCCGGAGGATGAAGGAATGTGGCAGCTGCCAGGGAATCTGGCGCACACGTGAAGGAATCTCTTGCGGTGGTCACAGATGAGCTGAGTGTTGATGGAGTGATCGCCCTTCCTGTTGATGAACAATCCTGGCTCGTGTGGAGGTGCTCGTATTGCTATAGGGGTGCAATCGATTACACCCTGTACACGTGGGAAGCCAGACACAGCGTGGAATCCCACTGCCCTCTCCGTCTGGCTGAGGTCGTCCATGGGGAAGTTGACGTGGTGCGAGGCCCTGTGAAACAAGCCATCGGTGACCTGCCTTATGCACTTGTGGGCAGACGACTGAGAGACCCCGGCGATGTCCCCAGTGACACCCTGGAACGATCTGGAGGTGAAGAAGTTGAGGGCAGTGGTGAGTTTGACAGTGACAAATAAGGAGATGCTGCTCGGGCCCAGCCGGGAGCAGCTCGGCATGAAGGAGGCTGCAGATGTCTGCGACCAGCTGGCGACTGACTCTGAGCCTCCGTGTGCACTGCTCCTCAGGGAGGTCAAGGAGGGTGAGTCTCGGTCTGTAGAACCTGTGGCGAGGGTAGTGCCTCCTGCGGCATCGCCCTCTCTGTTGTTGCCCTCCATGCCCTTGTGCAGTTGCCTGTGGCGCAGCACTGTGTTGTGGAGCTCCACGTGGCGGAGGTGGGCGCCGTGCCTGGCGAGGCCGGTGATGTTGCTCGTCCTTGGATGTCGTGGTGAATGCAGCCATGGCGACCCCCCATCCTGACGGTGAGAGTTTGAGGGGGTCCGAAAAGTAGGTAAATATGTTTGAAGAGAAGAATTGTGAGTGGCAAGTGAGAATTTTCAGTGAAGACACAAAGATCTTGCAGCCAAAACTTTGTCTGAAGTGACAGAGTGCCCTGCTGTAATAAATGGCCTTTTCTCCCCAAATAATCCTTTCAATCTCCCACTGGCCGCTGGCTGAAACACGTCTGTTGTAACAGGGAGTGTTTCCCACAGCACGGGAAACACGCTGAGGATCCTTCAAAATCACACTCCTGCCTCAATGTGGAGACAATTAAATACTTCAACGACTTAAACTATCTCAACAACTGTGTAAATGATCATCCCGCCGATTTCCCCATTCGGGAGTCTCGCCCGCACTCAGACGCACCAATGGGGAATCCGGAAGTCTGTGGGTTGGAGCCGGGCTCCGAACCCGAATGGGATTTCCCTGATTTTCGGAGCCCCCCTGCCCCCAACGCACCCGCAATTTCCCAGGAAAATCGAGCCCTTGGTGTCTGTTTTCTGATCACAGAGTGTCTGTGAGAAGCACTTTGGGGATGGGCAATAAATGCCGGCCTCGCCAGCAACGCCCACATCCCATCAACAAATTAAAAAAAACTTTGAGTGATTTTCTATATTCAGGGATGTTTGGAAGTACAAATTGTTGCTGTTTCCCAACTGTCAGCTTTGTGCCTGCCCAATGGGCAGTCTGCCCCACCGTGAGTGAGTCGGTCTGAGGAAGATTGTAGGATATGGGGAAGGTGAGAGGGAATGGGGAAGGTCAGAGGGTATAAGGAAGGTCGGAGGGTATGGGGAAGATTGGAGGGTATAGAATCATAGAACCATAGAAGTTACAACATGGAAACAGGCCCTTCGGCCCAACATGTCCATGTCGCCCAGTTTATACCACTAAGCTAGTCCCAATTGCCTGCACTTGGCCCATATCCCTCTATACCCATCTTACCCATGTAACTGTCCAAATGCTTTTTAAAAGACAAAATTGTACCCGCCTCTACTACTGCCTCTGGCAGCTCGTTCCAGACACTCACCACCCTTTGAGTGAAAAAATTGCCCCTCTGGACCCTTTTGTATCTCTCCCCTCTCACCTTAAATCTATGCCCCCTCGTTATAGACTCCCCTACCTTTGGGAAAAGATTTTGACTATCGACCTTATCTATGCCCCTCATTATTTTATAGACTTCTATAAGATCACCCCTTAACCTCCTACTCTCCAGGGAAAAAAGTCCCAGTCTATCTAACCTCTCCCTGTAAGTCAAACCATCAAGTCCCGGTAGCATCCTAGTAAATCTTTTCTGCACTCTTTCTAGTTTAATAATATCCTTTCTATAATAGGGTGACCAGAACTGTACACAGTATTCCAAGTGTGGCCTCACCAATGCCCTGTACAACTTCAACAAGACATCCCAACTCCTGCATTCAATGTTCTGACCAATGAAACCAAGCATGCCGAATGCCTTCTTCACCACCCTATCCACCTGTGACTCCACTTTCAAGGAGCTATGAACCTGTATTCCCAGATCTCTTTGTTCTATAACTCTCCCCAACGCCCTACCATTAACGGAGTAGGTCCTGGCTCGATTCGATCTCCCAAAATGCATCACCTCACATTTATCTAAATTAAACTCCATCTGCCATTCATCGGCCCACTGGCCCAATTTATCAAGATCCCATTGCAATCCTAGATATCCTTCTTCACTGTCCACAATGCCACCAATCTTGGTGTCATCTGCAAACTTACTAACCATGCCTCCTAAATTCTCATCCAAATCATTAATATAAATAACAAATAACAGCGGACCCAGCACCGATCCCTGAGGGTATGGGGAAGATCAGAGGGTATTTAGGCCGTGTGGTTGATAGTGAGGAGGAAAGCTGTAGACTGCAGGAAGATATCAATGGACTGGCCGGGTGGGCAGAAAAGTGGCAAATGGAGTTCAATCCGGAGAAGTGTGAGGTAATGCATTTGGGGAGAGCAAACAAGGCAAGGGAATACACAGTAAATGGGAGGGTACTGAGAGGTGTAGAGGAAGTGAGGGAACTTGGAGCGCATGTCCACAGATCTCTGAAGGTAGCAGGACAGGTAGATAAGGTGGTTAAGAAGGCATATGGAATACTTTCCTTTATTAGCTGAGGCATAGAATATAAGAGCAGGGAGGTTATGCTAGAACTGCATAAAATACTAGTTAGGCCACAGCTTGAGTACTGTGTACAGTTCTGGTCACCACATTACAGGAAGGATGTGATTGCACTAGAGAGGGTGCAGAGGAGATTTACGAGGATGTTGCCAGGACTGGAGAATTTTAACTATGAGGAAAGATTGGATAGGCTGGGGTTGTTTTCTTTGGAACAGAGGAGGCTGAGGGGAGATTTAATTGAGGTGTATAAAATTATGAGGGGCCCAGATAGAGTGGATAAGAAGGACCTATTTCCCTTAGCGGAGGGGTCAATAGCCAGGGGGCATAGATTTAAAGTGATTGGTAGAAGGATTAGAGGGGAGCTGAGGAGAAATATTTTCCCCCAGAGGGTGGTGGGGGTTTGGAACTCACTGCCTGAGAGGGTGGGAGAGGCAGAAACCCTCAACTCATTTAAAAAATACCTGGATGTGCACCTGAAGAGCCGAAACCTGCAGGGATTCAGACCAAGTGCGGGAAAGTGGGATTAGGCTGGGGGGCTCGTTTCTCAGCCGGCGCGGACACGATGGGCCGAATGGCCTCCTTCTGTGCCGTAAATTTTCTATGATTCTATGATTCTATTTATCCTATCAAATCCTTCAATCATCTTAAACACCTCGATTAGATCACCCCTTAATCTTCTTTACTCGAGGGAATCCAAGCCCAGTCTGTGCAACCTGTCCTCATAATTTAACCCTTTTAGCCCCGGGATCATTCTGGAGAATCTGCGCTGCCCCCCCTCCAAGGCCAATCTATCCTTCCTGAGGTGCGGGCCCCAGAACTGAACCCAGTCTCCAGATGTGGTCTGACCAGAGCTCTGAGCAGCTGGACCATCACTTCCTCCCCTTTGTATTCCAGCCCCCGAGATAAAGGCCAACATTCCATTCGCCTTTTAATTATTCTTTGTACCTGCCCACGAGTTTTTAGTGGTTTCTGCCCTTGGACCCTAAATCTCTCTGCTCCTCCACAGTTCCTACTTCTCACCATTTAGAGAATATTCTGATTTATTTTTCTGAGCTCCAAACTGGAAGACCTCACACTTTCCCCACATTAAACTCCACCTGCCCCAGATTTGCCCAATTACTGAATCAAACAATGCCCCTTTGCAACTTTCTCGCACACTTAGTGTCATCAGCAAACTTGGATATATGGCTCTCTATTCCTTCAGCAGTACCATTTATAAATATAGTGAAAAGCTACGGTCCCAGTTCAGATCCCTGGGAGACACCACCAGTCAAAACCTGCCCATTACAGTGTACGGCCATTACCATCACTACCGGTCCCAAAACTGGGGCGATCAGAGTATGAGGAAGATCAGAGATCTGTGGGAGATCAGAGATCTGTGGGAGATTAGTGATCTGTGGGAGATTAGAGATCTGTGGGAGATTAGTGATCTGTAGAAGATTAGTGATCTGTGGGAGATTACAGATCTGTGGGAGATTAGAGATCTGTGGGAGATTAGAGATCTGTGGGAGATTAGTGATCTGTGGGAGATTAGAGATCTGTGGGAGATTAGTGATCTGTGGGAGATTAGAGATCTGTGGGAGATTACAGATCTGTGGGAGATGAGTGATCTGTGGGAGATTAGAGATCTGTGGGAGATTAGAGATCTGTGGGAGATCAGAGATCTGTGGGAGATTAGTGATCTGTGGGAGATTAGAGATCAGTAGAAGATTGGAGATCTGTAGGATATTAGAGATCAGTGGGAGATTAGTGATCTGTAGAATATTGGAGATCTGTGGGAGATTAGAGATCTGTAGAAGATTAGAGATCAGTAGAAGATTGGAGATCTGTAGGATATTAGAGATCAGTGGGAGATTAGAGATCTGTAGAAGATTAGAGATCAGTAGAAGATTGGAGATCTGTAGGATATTAGAGATCAGTGGGAGATTAGTGATCTGTAGAAGATTAGAGATCTGTGGGAGATTAGAGATCTGTAGAAGATTAGAGATCAGTAGAAGATTGGAGATCTGTAGGATATTAGAGATCAGTGGGAGATTAGTGATCTGTAGAATATTGGAGATCTGTGGGAGATTAGTGATCTGTGGGAGATTAGTGATCTGTGGGAGATTAGTGATCTGTGGGAGATTAGAGAACTGTGGGAGATTAGTGATCTGTAGAATATTGGAGATCTGTGGGAGATTAGTGATCTGTGGGAGATTAGTGATCAGTGGGAGATTAATGATCTGTGGGAGATTAGTGATCTGTGGGAGATTAGTGATCTGTGGGAGATTTGAGATCTGTGGGAGTTTAGTGATCTGTAGAAGATTGGAGATCTGTGGGAGATTAGTGATCTGTGGGAGATTAGTGATCTGTAGAAGATTGGAGATCTGTAGGAGATTAGAGATCAGTGGGAGATTAGTGATCTGTGGGAGATTCGTGATCTGTGGGAGATTCGAGATCTGTGGGAGATTACAGATCTGTGGGAGATTAGTGATCTGTGGGAGATTAGAGATCTGTGGGAGATTAGAGATCTGTGGGAGATCAGAGATCTGTGGGAGATTAGTGATCTGTGGGAGATTAGAGATCAGTAGAAGATTGGAGATCTGTAGGATATTAGAGATCAGTGGGAGATTAGTGATCTGTAGAATATTGGAGATCTGTGGGAGATTAGAGATCTGTAGAAGATTAGAGATCAGTAGAAGATTGGAGATCTGTAGGATATTAGAGATCAGTGGGAGATTAGAGATCTGTAGAAGATTAGAGATCAGTAGAAGATTGGAGATCTGTAGGATATTAGAGATCAGTGGGAGATTAGTGATCTGTAGAAGATTAGAGATCTGTGGGAGATTAGAGATCTGTAGAAGATTAGAGATCAGTAGAAGATTGGAGATCTGTAGGATATTAGAGATCAGTGGGAGATTAGTGATCTGTAGAATATTGGAGATCTGTGGGAGATTAGTGATCTGTGGGAGATTAGTGATCTGTGGGAGATTAGTGATCTGTGGGAGATTAGAGAACTGTGGGAGATTAGTGATCTGTAGAATATTGGAGATCTGTGGGAGATTAGTGATCTGTGGGAGATTAGTGATCAGTGGGAGATTAATGATCTGTGGGAGATTAGTGATCTGTGGGAGATTAGTGATCTGTGGGAGATTTGAGATCTGTGGGAGTTTAGTGATCTGTAGAAGATTGGAGATCTGTGGGAGATTAGTGATCTGTGGGAGATTAGTGATCTGTAGAAGATTGGAGATCTGTAGGAGATTAGAGATCAGTGGGAGATTAGTGATCTGTGGGAGATTCGTGATCTGTGGGAGATTCGAGATCTGTGGGAGATTACAGATCTGTGGGAGATTAGTGATCTGTGGGAGATTAGAGATCTGTGGGAGATTAGAGATCTGTGGGAGATCAGAGATCTGTGGGAGATTAGTGATCTGTGGTAGATTAGAGATCAGTAGAAGATTGGAGATCTGTAGGATATTAGAGATCAGTGGGAGATTAGTGATCTGTAGAATATTGGAGATCTGTGGGAGATTAGAGATCTGTAGAAGATTAGAGATCAGTAGAAGATTGGAGATCTGTAGGATATTAGAGATCAGTGGGAGATTAGAGATCTGTAGAAGATTAGAGATCAGTAGAAGATTGGAGATCTGTAGGATATTAGAGATCAGTGGGAGATTAGTGATCTGTAGAAGATTAGAGATCTGTGGGAGATTAGAGATCTGTAGAAGATTAGAGATCAGTAGAAGATTGGAGATCTGTAGGATATTAGAGATCAGTGGGAGATTAGTGATCTGTAGAATATTGGAGATCTGTGGGAGATTAGTGATCTGTGGGAGATTAGTGATCTGTGGGAGATTAGTGATCTGTGGGAGATTAGAGAACTGTGGGAGATTAGTGATCTGTAGAATATTGGAGATCTGTGGGAGATTAGTGATCTGTGGGAGATTAGTGATCAGTGGGAGATTAATGATCTGTGGGATATTGGAGATCTGTGGGAGATTAGTGATCTGTGGGAGATTAGTGATCTGTGGGAGATTTGAGATCTGTGGGAGTTTAGTGATCTGTAGAAGATTGGAGATCTGTGGGAGATTAGTGATCTGTGGGAGATTAGTGATCTGTAGAAGATTGGAGATCTGTAGGAGATTAGAGATCAGTGGGAGATTAGTGATCTGTGGGAGATTCGTGATCTGTGGGAGATTCGAGATCTGTGGGAGATTAGAGATCTGTGGGAGATTAGTGATCTGTGGGAGATTAGAGATCTGTGGGAGATTAGAGATCTGTGGGAGATTAGTGATCTGCAGGAGATTAGTGATCTGCAGGAGATTGGAGATCTGTAGAAGATTGGAGATCTGCAGGAGATTAGTGATCTGCGGGAGATTAGTGATCTGTGGGAAATTGGAGATCTGTAGAAGATTAGAGATCTGTGGGAGATTAGTGATATGTGAGAGATTAGAGATCTGCAGGAGATTAGAGATCTGTGGGAGATTAGTGATCTGTAGAAGATTAGAGATCTGTGGGAGATTAGAGATCTGTAGAAGATTAGTGATCTGTAGAAGATTAGAGATCTGTGGGAGATTAGAGATCTGCAGGAGATTAGAGATCTGTGGGAGATTAGAGATCTGTAGAAGATTAGTGATCTGTAGAAGATTAGAGATCTGTGGGAGATTAGTGATCTGTGGGAGATTAGAGATCTGTAGAAGATTAGTGATCTGTAGAAGATTAGAGATCTGTGGGAGATTAGAGATCTGTAGAAGATTAGTGATCTGTAGAAGATTAGAGATCTGTGGGAGATTAGAGATCTGCAGGAGATTAGAGATCTGTGGGAGATTAGAGATCTGTAGAAGATTAGTGATCTGTGGGAGATTAGTGATCTGTGGGAGATTAGAGATATGCAGGAGATTAATGATCTGTGGGAGATTAGTGATCTGCGGGAGATTAGTGATCTGTGGGAGATTAGTGATCTGTGGGAGATTAGTGATCTGTAGAAGATTAGAGATCTGTGGGAGATTAGTGATCTGTGGGAGATTAGTGATCTGTGGGAGATTTGAGATCTGCGGGAGATTAGAGATCTGCAGGAGATTAGAGATCTGTGGGAGATTAGAGATCTGCAGGAGATTAGTGATCTGTGGGAGATTAGTGATCTGTGGAAGATTAGAGATCTGTAGAAGATTGGAGATCTGTAGAAGATTAAAGATCTGTGGGAGATTAGTGATCTGTGGGAGATTAGTGATCTGTGGGAGATTAGTGATCTGCAGGAGATTAGGGATCTGTGGGAGATTAGAGATCTGTGGGAGATTAGTGATCAGTGGGAGATTAGGGATCTGTAGGAGATTAGAGATCTGTGGGAGATTAGTGATCTGTGGGAGATTAGAGATCTGTGGGAGATTAGTGATCTGTAGAAGATTAGAGATCTGCAGGAGATTAGAGATCTGCGGGAGATTAGAGATCTGTGGGAGATTAGAGATCTGCGGGAGATTAGAGATCTGCAGGAGATTCGAGATCTGCGGGAGATTAGAGATCTGCAGGAGATTCGAGATCTGTGGGAGATTAGTGATCTGTGGGAGATTAGTGATCTGTAGAAGATTAGAGATCTGCAGGAGATTAGAGATCTGTGGGAGATTAGTGATCTGTGGGAGATTAGTGATCTGTGGGAGATTAGTGATCTGTAGAAGATTAGAGATCTGTGGGAGATTAGTGATCTGTGGGAGATTAGTGATCTGCAGGAGATTAGAGATCTGTGGGAGATTAGAGATCTGCAGGAAATTAGTGATCTGTGGGAGATTAGTGATCTGTGGAAGATTAGTGATCTGTGGGAGATTAGAGATCTGTGGGAGATTAGTGATCTGTGGGAGATTAGAGATCTGTAGAAGATTAGAGATCTGTGGGAGATTAGAGATCTGCAGGAGATTAGAGATCTGTGGGAGATTAGAGATCTGTGGGAGATTAGAGATCTGTGGGGGATTAGAGATCTGCAGGAGATTAGAGATCTGTGGGAGATTAGTGATCTGTAGAAGATTAGAGATCTGTGGGAGATTAGAGATCTGTGGGAGATTGGTGATCTGTGGGAGATTAGAGATCTGTAGAAGATTAGAGATCTGTGGGAGATTAGAGATCTGCAGGAGATTAGAGATCTGTGGTAGATTAGAGATGTGTGGGAGATTAGAGATCTGTGGGGGATTAGAGATCTGCAGGAGATTAGTGATCTGTGGGAGAGTAGTGATCTGCAGGAGATTAGAGATCTGTAGAAGATTAGTGATCTGTGGGAGATTAGAGATCTGCAGGAGATTAGTGATCTGTGGGAGATTAGAGATCTGTGGGAGATTCGTGATCTGTAGAAGATTAGAGATCTGTGGGAGATTAGAGATCTGTAGAAGATTAGTGATCTGTAGAAGATTAGTGATCTGTAGAAGATTGGAGAACTGTAGGAGATTAGAGATCTGTGGGAGATTAGTGATCTGTGGGAGATTAGTGATCTGCGGGAGATTAGTGATCTGTGGGAAATTGGAGATCTGTAGAAGATTAGAGATCTGTGGGAGATTAGTGATATGTGAGAGATTAGAGATCTGCAGGAGATTAGAGATCTGTGGGAGATTAGTGATCTGTAGAAGATTAGAGATCTGTGGGAGATTAGAGATCTGTAGAAGATTAGTGATCTGTAGAAGATTAGAGATCTGTGGGAGATTAGAGATCTGCAGGAGATTAGAGATCTGTGGGAGATTAGAGATCTGTAGAAGATTAGTGATCTGTAGAAGATTAGAGATCTGTGGGAGATTAGTGATCTGTGGGAGATTAGAGATCTGTAGAAGATTAGTGATCTGTAGAAGATTAGAGATCTGTAGGAGATTAGAGATCTGTAGAAGATTAGTGATCTGTAGAAGATTAGAGATCTGTGGGAGATTAGAGATCTGCAGGAGATTAGAGATCTGTGGGAGATTAGAGATCTGTAGAAGATTAGTGATCTGTGGGAGATTAGTGATCTGTGGGAGATTAGAGATATGCAGGAGATTAATGATCTGTGGGAGATTAGTGATCTGCGGGAGATTAGTGATCTGTGGGAGATTAGTGATCTGTGGGAGATTAGTGATCTGTAGAAGATTAGAGATCTGTGGGAGATTAGTGATCTGTGGGAGATTAGTGATCTGTGGGAGATTTGAGATCTGCGGGAGATTAGAGATCTGCAGGAGATTAGAGATCTGTGGGAGATTAGAGATCTGCAGGAGATTAGTGATCTGTGGGAGATTAGTGATCTGTGGAAGATTAGAGATCTGTAGAAGATTGGAGATCTGTAGAAGATTAAAGATCTGTGGGAGATTAGTGATCTGTGGGAGATTAGTGATCTGTGGGAGATTAGTGATCTGCAGGAGATTAGGGATCTGTGGGAGATTAGAGATCTGTGGGAGATTAGTGATCAGTGGGAGATTAGGGATCTGTAGGAGATTAGAGATCTGTGGGAGATTAGTGATCTGTGGGAGATTAGAGATCTGTGGGAGATTAGTGATCTGTAGAAGATTAGAGATCTGCAGGAGATTAGAGATCTGCGGGAGATTAGAGATCTGTGGGAGATTAGAGATCTGCGGGAGATTAGAGATCTGCAGGAGATTCGAGATCTGCGGGAGATTAGAGATCTGCAGGAGATTCGAGATCTGTGGGAGATTAGTGATCTGTGGGAGATTAGTGATCTGTAGAAGATTAGAGATCTGCAGGAGATTAGAGATCTGTGGGAGATTAGTGATCTGTGGGAGATTAGTGATCTGTGGGAGATTAGTGATCTGTAGAAGATTAGAGATCTGTGGGAGATTAGTGATCTGTGGGAGATTAGTGATCTGCAGGAGATTAGAGATCTGTGGGAGATTAGAGATCTGCAGGAAATTAGTGATCTGTGGGAGATTAGTGATCTGTGGAAGATTAGAGATCTGTGGGAGATTAGAGATCTGTGGGAGATTAGTGATCTGTGGGAGATTAGAGATCTGTAGAAGATTAGAGATCTGTGGGAGATTAGAGATCTGCAGGAGATTAGAGATCTGTGGGAGATTAGAGATCTGTGGGAGATTAGAGATCTGTGGGGGATTAGAGATCTGCAGGAGATTAGAGATCTGTGGGAGATTAGTGATCTGTAGAAGATTAGAGATCTGTGGGAGATTAGAGATCTGTGGGAGATTGGTGATCTGTGGGAGATTAGAGATCTGTAGAAGATTAGAGATCTGTGGGAGATTAGAGATCTGCAGGAGATTAGAGATCTGTGGTAGATTAGAGATGTGTGGGAGATTAGAGATCTGTGGGGGATTAGAGATCTGCAGGAGATTAGTGATCTGTGGGAGAGTAGTGATCTGCAGGAGATTAGAGATCTGTAGAAGATTAGTGATCTGTGGGAGATTAGAGATCTGCAGGAGATTAGTGATCTGTGGGAGATTAGAGATCTGTGGGAGATTCGTGATCTGTAGAAGATTAGAGATCTGTGGGAGATTAGAGATCTGTAGAAGATTAGTGATCTGTAGAAGATTAGTGATCTGTAGAAGATTGGAGAACTGTAGGAGATTAGAGATCTGTGGGAGATTAGTGATCTGTGGGAGATTAGTGATCTGTAGAAGATTAGTGATCTGTAGAAGATTGGAGAACTGTAGGAGATTAGAGATCTGTGGGAGATTAGTGATCTGTGGGAGATTAGTGATCTGTGGGAGATTACAGATCTGTGGGAGATGAGTGATCTGTGGGAGATTAGAGATCTGTGCGAGATTAGAGATCTGTGGGAGATCAGAGATCTGTGGGAGATTAGTGATCTGTGGGAGATTAGAGATCAGTAGAAGATTGGAGATCTGTAGGATATTAGAGATCAGTGGGAGATTAGTGATCTGTAGAATATTGGAGATCTGTGGGAGATTAGAGATCTGTAGAAGATTAGAGATCAGTAGAAGATTGGAGATCTGTAGGATATTAGAGATCAGTGGGAGATTAGAGATCTGTAGAAGATTAGAGATCAGTAGAAGATTGGAGATCTGTAGGATATTAGAGATCAGTGGGAGATTAGTGATCTGTAGAAGATTAGAGATCTGTGGGAGATTAGAGATCTGTAGAAGATTAGAGATCAGTAGAAGATTGGAGATCTGTAGGATATTAGAGATCAGTGGGAGATTAGTGATCTGTAGAATATTGGAGATCTGTGGGAGATTAGTGATCTGTGGGAGATTAGTGATCTGTAGAAGATTAGAGATCTGTGGGGGATTAGAGATCTGCAGGAGATTAGAGATCTGTGGGAGATTAGAGATCTGTGGGAGATTAGAGATCTGTGGGGGATTAGAGATCTGCAGGAGATTAGAGATCTGTGGGAGATTAGTGATCTGTAGAAGATTAGAGATCTGTGGGAGATTAGAGATCTGTGGGAGATTGGTGATCTGTGGGAGATTAGAGATCTGTAGAAGATTAGAGATCTGTGGGAGATTAGAGATCTGCAGGAGATTAGAGATCTGTGGTAGATTAGAGATGTGTGGGAGATTAGAGATCTGTGGGGGATTAGAGATCTGCAGGAGATTAGTGATCTGTGGGAGAGTAGTGATCTGCAGGAGATTAGAGATCTGTAGAAGATTAGTGATCTGTGGGAGATTAGAGATCTGCAGGAGATTAGTGATCTGTGGGAGATTAGAGATCTGTGGGAGATTCGTGATCTGTAGAAGATTAGAGATCTGTGGGAGATTAGAGATCTGTAGAAGATTAGTGATCTGTAGAAGATTAGTGATCTGTAGAAGATTGGAGAACTGTAGGAGATTAGAGATCTGTGGGAGATTAGTGATCTGTGGGACATTAGTGATCTGTAGAAGATTAGTGATCTGTAGAAGATTGGAGAACTGTAGGAGATTAGTGATCTGTGGGAGATTAGTGATCTGTGGAAGATTAGAGATCTGTGGAAGATTAGAGATCTGTGGGAGATTAGAGATCTGTGGTAGATTAGTGATCTGTGGGAGATTAGAGATCTGCAGGAGATTAGTGATCTGTGGGAGATTAGTGATCTGTAGAAGATTAGTGATCTGTGGGAGATTAGAGATCTGTGGGAGATTAGAGATCTACAGGAGATTAGTGATCTGTGGGAGATTAGTGATCTGTAGAAGATTAGTGATCTGTAGAAGATTAGATATCTGTGGGAGATTAGAGATCTGCAGGAGATTAGTGATCTGTGGGAGATTCAAGATCTGTGGGAGATTAGTGATCTGTAGAAGATTAGAGATCTGTGGGAGATTCGAGATCTGTGGGAGATTAGTGATCTGTGGGAGATTCGTGATCTGTGGGAGAATATAGATCTGTGGGAGATTAGAGATCTGTGGGAGATTAGAGATCTGTGGGAGATTAGAGATCTGTAGAAGATTAGAGATCTGTGGGAGATTAGTGATCTGTGGGAGATTAGAGATCTGTGGGAGATTAGAGATCTGCAGGAGATTAGTGATCTGTGGGAGATTAGAGATCTGTGGGAGATTCGTGATCTGTAGAAGATTAGAGATCTGTGGGAGATTAGAGATCTGCAGGAGATTAGTGATCTGTGGGAGATTAGTGATCTGTAGAAGATTATTGATCTGTAGAAGATTAGATATCTGTGGGAGATTAGAGATCTGCAGGAGATTAGTGATCTGTGGGAGAATCAAGATCTGTGGGAGATTAGTGATCTGTAGAAGATTAGAGATCTGTGGGAGATTCGAGATCTGTGGGAGATTAGTGATCTGTGGGAGATTCGTGATCTGTGGGAGAATATAGATCTGTGGGAGATTAGTGATCTGTGGGAGATTAGAGATCTGTGGGAGATTAGAGATCTGTGGGAGATTAGAGATCTGTAGAAGATTAGAGATCTGTGGGAGATTAGTGATCTGTGGGAGATTAGAGATCTGTGGGAGATTAGTGATCTGTAGAAGATTAGAGATCTGTGGGAGATTAGAGATCTGTGGGAGATTAGAGATCTGTGGGAGATTCGAGATCTGTGGGAGATTAGAGATCTGTGGGAGAATATAGATCTGTGGGAGATTAGTGATCTGTGGAAGATTAGAGATCTGTAGGAGATTAAAGATCTGTGGGAGATTAGAGATCTGTGGGAGAATAGTGATCTGTAGAAGATTAGAGATCAGAAGGAGATGAGTGATCTGTAGGAGATTAGTGATCTGTGGGAGATTAGAGATCTGTGGGAGATTAGAGATCTGTGGGAGATTAGGGATCTGTAGAAGATTAGTGATCTGTGGGAGATTAGAGATCTTTGGGAGATTAGTGATCTGTGCGTGATTAGTGATCTGTAGAAGATTAGAGATCTGTAGAAGATTAGTGATCTGTAGAAAATTAGAGATCTGTGGGAGATTAGAGATCTGCAGGAGATTAGAGATCTGTGGGAGATTAGAGATCTGTAGAAGATTAGTGATCTGTAGAAGATTAGAGATCTGTGGGAGATTAGTGATCTGTAGAAGATTAGTGATCTGTGGGAGATTAGAGATCTGTAGAAGATTAGTGATCTGTGGGAGATTAGTGATCTGTGGGAGATTAGAGATCTGCAGGAGATTAGAGATCTGCGGGAGATTAGTGATCTGTGGGAGATTAGTGATCTGCGGGAGATTGGTGATCTGTGGGAGATTAGTGATCTGTGGGAGATTAGAGATCTGTGGGAGATTAGTGATCTGTAGAAGATTAGTGATCTGTAGAAGATTAGAGATCTGTGGGAGATTAGAGATCTGCAGGAGATTAGAGATCTGTGAGAGATTAGTGATCTGTGGGAGATTAGTGATCTGTAGAAGATTAGAGATCTGTGGGAGATTAGAGATCTGCAGGAGATTAGTGATCTGTGGGAGATTAGAGATCTGTGGGAGATTAGTGATCTGTGGGAGATTAGAGATCTGTGGGAGATTAGAGATCTGTGGAAGATTAGTGATCTGTAGAAGATTTAAGATCTGTAGGAGATTAGAGATCTGTGGGAGATTAGTGATCTGTGGGAGATTAGTGATCTGTGGGAGATTAGTGATCTGTAGGAGATTAGAGATCTGCAGGAGATTAGTGATCTGTGGGAGATTAGAGATCTGTGGGAGATTCGTGATCTGTAGAAGATTAGAGATCTGTGGGAGATTAGAGATCTTCAGGAGATTAGTGATCTGTCGAAGATTAGAGATCTGTGGGAGATTAGTGATCTGTAGAAGATTAGAGATCTGCAGGAGATTAGAGATCTGTAGAAGATTAGAGATCTGTGGGAGATTAGAGATCTGTGGGAGATTAGTGATCTGTGGGAGATTAGTGATCTGTAGAAGATTAGAGATCTGTGGGAGATTAGATATCTGTGGGAGATTAGAGATCTGTGGGAGATGAGTGATCTGTGGGAGATGAGTGATCTGTAGAAGATTAGAGATCTGTGGGAGATTAGTGATCTGTAGAAGATTAGAGATCTGTGGGAGATTCGAGATCTGTGGGAGATTAGTGATCTGTAGAAGATTAGAGATCTGTTGGAGATTATTGATCTGTAGAAGATTAGAGATCTGTGGGAGATTCGAGATCTGTGGGAGATTAGTGATCTGTGGGAGATTAGAGATCTGTGGGAGATTCGAGATCTGTTGGAGTTTAGTGATCTGTGGGAGATTAGTGATCTGTGGGAGATTAGAGATCTGTGGGAGATTAGTGATCTGTAGAAGATTAGTGATCTGTAGGAGATTAGTGATCTGTGGGAGATTAGAGATCTGTGGGAGATTAGTGATCTGTGGGAGATTAGTGATCTGTAGAAGATTAGTGATCTGTAGGAGATTAGTGATCTGTAGAAGATTAGTGATCTGTAGGAGATTAGTGATCTGTGGGAGATTAGTGATCTGTAGAAGATTGGAGATCTGTAGAAGATTGGAGATCTGTAGGAGATTAGAGATCTGTGGGAGATTAGTGATCTGTGGGAGATTAGAGATCTGTGGGAGATTAGAGATCTGTGGGAGATTAGTGATCTGCAGGAGATTAGAGTTCTGTGGGAGATTAGAGATCTGCAGGAGATTAGTGATCTGTGGGAGATTAGTGATCTGTGGGAGATTTGTGATCTGTGGGAGATTTGTGATCTGTGCGTGATTAGTGATCTGTGGGAGATTAGAGATCAGTGGGAGATTAGAGATCTGCGGGAGATTAGTGATCTGCAGGAGATTAGTGATCCGTGGGAGATTAGTGATCTGTGCGTGATTAGTGATCTGTGGGAGATTAGTGATCTGTGCGTGATTAGTGATCTGTGGGAGATTAGTGATCTGTGGGAGATTAGTGATCTGTGCGTGATTAGTGATCTGTGGGAGATTAGTGATCTGTGGGAGATTAGAGATCTGTAGAAGATTATAGATCTGCAGGAGATTAGTGATCTGTGGGAGATTAGAGATCTGTGGGAGATTAGTGATCTGTGGGAGATTAGTGATCTGTGGGAGATTAGTGATCTGTAGAAGATTGGAGATCTGTAGGAGATTAAAGATCTTTGGGAGATTAGTGATCTGTGGGAGATTAGAGATCTGTGGGAGATTAGAGATCTGTGGGAGATTAGTGATCTGTGGGAGATTAGAGATCTGTGGGAGATTAGTGATCTGTGGGAGATTAGTGATCTGTGGGAGATTAGAGATCTGTGGGAGATTAGAGATCTGTGGGAGATTAGTGATCTGTGGGAGATTCGGGATCTGTGGGATATACAGTTCTGGTCACCACATTACAGGAAAGATGTAATTGCACTAGAGAGGGTGCAGAGGAGATTTACGAGGATGTTGCCAGGACTGGAGAATTTTAGCTATGAGGAAAGATTGGATAGGCTGGGGTTGTTTTCCTTGGAACAGAGGAGGCTGAGGGGAGATTTAATTGAGGTGTATAAAATTATGAGGGGCCGAGATAGAGTGGATAGGAAGGACCTATTTCCCTTAGTGGAGGGTTCAGTGACCAGGGGGCATAGATTTAAAGTGATTGGTAGAAGGATTAGAGGGGAGCTGAGGAGAATTTTTTCACCCAGAGGGTGGTGGGGGTCTGGAACTCACTGCCTGAGAGGTTGGGAGAGGCAGAAACCCTCAACTCATTTAAAAGGTAGCTGGATGTGCACCTGAAGAGCCGTGACCTGCAGGGCTACGGCACCGAGTGCGGGAAAGTTGGATTAATCTGGTTGGCTCATTTTCGGCCGGCACTGTGCCGTAAATTTCCATGATTCTATCATTCATTGTGTTCAGGCCCAGTGACTTGTTGTTGAGGAGGTTTATTGGAGAGGCGATGTGGCAGATTTTAGTAAATGTTATCGACCAGCAGAGATGGTCCTCCTGCTTGTGAATCAGTACAGAATGTAGAGCTCCTCAGTGAGAATCGGGGAGGGTGGTGGGGAGACATCTTCATGAGGAGCTGCCCCCTGGATCGCTCTAGAAACCTGGTCGTGAGAGATTTAAAGGGACAGGGAGGTTTCGATAGGAACCGTTCGTGACATTGATATCTGTATTTCCTTAACACACCATAATCTCACCTCGAGTCTTTAGATCTCTTACATATCTGGAAATCTGCAGATTAGCCGTGAGTCATCCCTGTAATTCCAGGAGGGATTATCCCTTCATCTGTCAATGAGCCAAACGGTTTCAGGAACCTTCCCTCAGACAGAGATTGGCTGCCTGCCTCCTGCTTGAGTTAGTGAACAAAACCAGAAGTCCCGGGGCTGACTGTCTGATCAGACAACTGACCAACAGAAAAAGTTCACAACCACAGCTCACCCATCTTGACAGGACATAACCTGCTTTCTCTGTATCAGATAGTGAGAGCAGGGAGTCCGAAACCAGTTCAAATGATTGTATTCCAGAGGCAGTGGAGACTGACGCACAGGAACCTGTGGCAAATGTTCCCAGAACCTGACTGACTGGATTTCAGCATCTCTCCCAACCCTGGCGCACACACAGACAGCACACCCAGAGTGAAACACTTCATAGATTCTGCAACAATACCAGAGAGAAACATCGCATGATTAGCAGGGAGGTCCCCGGACTGGGACTGGTCACTGAGCAATAACCCTGTTCAATAAAGGGGAGAGGGATAAACCCAGCAATTACAGGCCAGTCAGTCTAACCTCGGTGGGGAAACTTGTAGAGACAATAATCCGGGACAAAATTAATTGTCACTTGGAAAGGTCTGGGATAATAAATGAAAGTCAGCACGGATTTGTTGAAGGAAAATTGTGTTTAACTTGATTGAGTTCTTTGATGAAGTAACGGAGAGGGTCGATGAGGGGAGTGCGGTTGATGTTGTGTATATGGACTTTCAAAAGACATTTGATAAAGTGCCACATAATAGACTTGTTCACAAAATTAAAGCCCATGGATTAAAGGGACAGTGACAGCGTGGATACAAAATTGGCTCAGGGACAGAAAGCAGAGAGTAGTGGTGAACGGTTGTTTTTCAGACTGGAGGGAAGTTTACAGTGGTGTTCCCCAGGGGTCAGTATTAGGACCACTGCTCTTTTTGATATCTATTAATGACCTGGACTTGGGTATAGAGGGGATAATTTCAAAGTTTGCAGATGGCATGAAACTCAGAAATGTAGTAAACAATGTGGAGGATAGTAACAGACTTTAAGAGGACAGAGACAGACTGATGAAATGGGCAGAGACATGGCAGATGGAATTTAATGCAGAGAAGTGTGAAGTGATGCATTTTGGTCGGAGGAATGAGGAGAGGCAAAATAAACTAAATGGTACAATTTTAAAGGGGGTTCAGGAACAGAGAGACCTGGGGGTGAATGTACACAAATCATTGAAGGTGGCAGGGCAGGTTGAGAAAGCTGTTAAAAAAGCATACGGGATCCTGGGCTTTATAAATAGAGGCACAGAGTACAAAAGTATGGAAGTTGTGATGAACCTTTATAAACACTGTTCGGCCACAACTGGAGTATTGTGTCCAGTTCTGGGCTCCGCACTTTAGGAAAGATGTGAAGGCCTTAGAGAGGGTGCAGAAGAGATTTACTGGAATAATTCCAGGGATGAGGAACTTCAGTTATGTGGAGAGACTGGAGAAGCTGGGGTTGTTCTCCTTGGAACAGAGAAGGTTAAGGGGAGATTTGATCGAGGTGTTCAAAATCATGAAGGGTTTTGATAGAGTAAATAAGGAGAAACTGTTTCCAGTGGCGGAGGGTCAGTAACCAGAGGACACGGATTTAAGGTGATTGGCAAAAGATCATCAGGAAACATTTTTTTAACGCAGTGAGTTGTTCTGATCTGGAATAATTAATATTATATTAATGACTGAGATGAAGGGACTGAGTGTAATTTTGCTGCTCGGTGGGAAAATAAGCTGTGAGGAGGACACGAAGGGCTCAGATTTAAAATGGAGCCGGGAAGGGGGCGGGGTCAAACTGAGGTCGGGAAACCCATTTGTCTTTTATTTTATTTTGTCGATTTCCCGTCGGACTGAGCGGCTGATTGACGGGCTGGTCTCAGTCAGACCGGAGACTAGACAGGGAGAGGACGTCTGCAGGTATGTCACCAGGTAAGTCTTTGTTTGGATGGGGGGCATGGGTGGGCACAGGGGCATGGGTGGGAAATGGGCATGGGTGGGAAATGGGCATGGGTGGGCACAGGGGCATGGGTGAGGGGCATGGGTGGGAAATGGGCATGGGTGGGCACAGGGGCATGGGTGGGAAATGGGCATGGGTGGGCACAGGGGCATGGGTGGGAAATGGGCATGGGTGGGCACAGGGGCATGGGTGGGAAATGGGCATGGGTGGGCACAGGGGCATGGGTGGGCACAGGGGCATGGGTGGGAAATGGGCATGGGTGGGAAATGGGCATAGGGGTTGTGAGTCATGGTGGATGGGATCAAGGGTCAGTCATGGGGGGTGTCGGGATCAAGGGTCATTGTGGGGGGTCCACGATCGTTGAGGGGGAGGGTCGGGGATCAGAGGAGCAGAGTGGGGGAGAGGATCAAAGTGGGGGAGGACGGGGTTGGGGGAACGGGTTTGGGGGTCAGCGGGGGAGGATTGGGGTTGGGGGCTGGGGATTGGGGTCGGGGGATCGGGGCCGGGGATCAGAGGGGGAGAATCAGGGTCGGGGGTCGGGGTTGGGGGATCGGGGCCAAAGGTTGGAGGGGAGGATCGGGGTCATGAGTCAGGGGAGGATCTGGGTCGGGGGTCAGGGTTGGGGGGGTCTGCGATCGGGGGAGGTCGGGTGGTCTGCGATCGGGGGGTTCGCGATTGGATGTTTGGGGTCCGCGATCATTGGGGGAGGGGGTCGGTGTGAGTAGGCTTGTTGGCCCTGGGGGGAATCGTTCCTGATCCTCTGGGCCCACAAGCTGTGCCTTTCTGGGCTCCGACCTGCAGCCTCGGGCCTTCTCGCCTCCTTTCATGAGGCGTAAGACAGAAGGCCCCGGAATCCCGGCCCCCTTGAAGCTTCTTTTAAGGCCCGACCCGCCTCCTGGGAGTGGGTTGGTCGCCCGGCCCTCGTCCCACCCCAGTGAAAACCGGAAATGGGCGGGTTGGAGGCGGGACTGAAATGGTGGCAATTTTCAGTGCCCCTCGTCCCCAACCCAGCTGTTTTTAACGTTGAACATTGAGCCCACAGAGTCTGCAAAGGGATCGAGACAGGTTAATGAGTGCGTGAGAAGGTGGCAGATGGAGTATAATGTGGGGAAATGGGAGGTTATTCACTTTGGTAGGAAGAATAGAAAAACAGAATATTTTTTCAATGGTGAGAAACTATTAAATGTTGGTGTTCAGAGGGATTTGGGTGTCCTCGTACAAGAAACACAAAAAGTTAGCATGCAGGTACAGCAAGCAATTAGGAAATCAAATGGCATGGACAAGTCAGGAGTGTGATGGAATACTCTCCACTTGCCTGGATGAGTGCAGCTCCAACAACACTCAAGAAGCTCGGCACCATCCAGCACAAAGCAGCCCGCTTGATTGGCACCCCATCCACCACCCTAAACATTCACTCCCTTCACCACCGGCGCACAGTGGCTGCAGTGTGCACCATCCACAGGATGCACTGCAGCAACTCGCCAAGGCTTCTTCGACAGCACCTCCCAAACCCGCGACCTCTACCACCTAGAAGGACAAGAGCAGCAGGCGCATGGGAACTACACCACCTGCACGTTCCCCTCCAAGTCACACACCACCCCGACTTGGAAATATATCGCCGTTCCTTCATTGTCGCTGGGTCAAAATCCTGGAAGTCGTTTTTACGCAGCGAGTTGTTCTGATCTGGAATGTGCTGCCTGAAAGGGCGGTGGAAGCAGATTCAATTGTGGCTTTCAAAAAGTAATTGGAAAAATATTTCTGGTCTCCACATTACAGGAAGGATATGATTGCATGAGGGAGGGTACAGAGGAGATATATGAGGATTTTTTTTTATTCATTCATGGGTTGTGGGCGTCGCTGGCGAGGCCAGCATTTATTGCCCATCCCTAATTGCCCTTGAGAAGGTGGTGGTGAGCCGCCTTCTTGAACCGCTGCAGTCCGTGTGGTGAAGGTTCTCCCACAGTGCTGTTAGGAAGGGAGTTCCAGGATTTTGACCCAGTGACGATGAAGGAACGGCGATATATTTCCAAGTCGGGATGGTGTGTGACTTGGAGGGGAACGTGCAGGTGGTGTTGTTCCCATGTACCTGCTGCTCTGAAAATGTTTTCCTTTCAAGTGCTCATCTCAATCTTAAACGGCCGACCCCTTCTGAGATAATTACCCTGAGACTATCTCCCCTGGTTCTAGAATCTCCAGCCAGGGGAAACAACCTCTCAGCATCTACCCTGTCAAGCCCTTGAAAAATTTTATATGTTTCAATGAGGGTTGAGAATCTTTGGAATTCTCTACCACAGAGGGCTCTGGATGCTCAGGGAGAAGGAGAGTGAGAGAATAGGAGGAAAGGGAGATTGGGAGAATCGGAGGGAAAGGGTGTGGGTGAGGGAGAGGCAGAGGGAGAGAGTCAGAGGGAAAGAAGATTGGGAGAGTCGGTGGGAGAGGGTGAGGGTCAGGAGGAGAATCTGAGGGAGCCAGAGATGGGGAGAGAGTCAGAGGGAGAGGGAGAGGGGAGAGGATGAGGGAGAGGGACATGGGCAGAGTTAGAGAGAGCAGGAGAAGGTGAGGAAGGGGGGAGAGTCAGGGGAAGTGGGAGGTGGGGAGAGAGTTGAAGGGAGAGGCAGAGGGAGAGGGAGAGGGGGAATCAGATGGAAAGAAAGAAGGAGAGGGAGATTGGGAGAAGGTGAGAGGGAAAGTCGGAGTGAAAGGGTGAGCGAGAGGGAGATGGGGAGGAAGAGGAGGAGAGTCGGAGGGAGAGGGAGAGGGGGAGGGTGAGATGGTGAGGGAGAGGGACACGGGCAGTGTCAGAGGGAGACCAAGAGGGTAAGGGAGAGAGGGAGAGTTGGAGGGAGTGGGAGATGGGGAGAGAGACGGCAGGAGAGGGAGAGGATGAGGGAGAGGGAGGGGGAGAGGGTGAGGGAGAGGGAGGGGGAGAGGGCCAGACGAAGCATGAGATCAGAGCATCATAGAAAGGTTAGAGCACATAAGCTGGCCATTCAGCCCATCGAGTCCATGCCGGCTCTATGCAAGAGCAATCCAGCTAGTCCCACTCCCCCGCCCTATCCCCGTAGCCCGGCAAATTTTTTCCTTTCAAGTACTTATCCAGTTCCCTTTTGAAGGCCATGATTGAATCTGCCTCCACCATCCCCTCAGGCAGTGCATTCCAGATCCTAACCACTCGCTGGGTAAAGAAGTTTTTCCTCATCTCACCTTTGGTTCTTTTGCCAATCACCTTAAATCTGTGTCCTCTGGTTCTTGACCCTTCCGCCAGTGGGAACAGTTTCTTTCTATCTACTCTGTCTAGACCCTTCATGATTTTGAATACCTCGATCAAATCTCCTCACAACCGTCTCTGTTCCAAGGAGAAAAACCCCAGCTTCTCCAGTCTATCCACGTAACTAAAGTCCCTCATCCCTGGAATCATTCTAGTAAATCTCTTCTGCACCCTCTCTAAGGCCTAAAGTGCGGTGCCCAGAACTGGACACAATACTCCAGTTGTGGCCGAACCAGTGTTTTTTAAAGGTTCATCATGACTTCCATACTTTTGTACTCTATGCCTCTATTTATAAAGCCCAGGATCCCGTATGCTTTTTTAACCACTTTCTCAACCTGCCCTGCCACCTTCAATGATTTGTGTACATATACCCCCAGATCTCTCTGTTCCTGTACCCCTTTTAGAATTGTACCCTTTAGTTTATTTTGCCTCTCCTTGTTCTTCCATCCGAAATCTATCACTTCGCATTTTTCTGTGTTAAATTTCATCTGCCACGTGTCTGCCCATTCCACCAGCCTGTCTATATCCTCTTGAAGTCTATCACTATCCTCCTCACTGTTCACTACACTTCCAAGTTTTGTGTCATCTGCAAATTTTGAAATTGTGCCCTGTACACCCAAGTCCAAGTCATTAATATATATCAAGAAAAGCAGTGGTCCCAGCACCGACCCCTGGGGAACACCACTGTACACCTCCCTCCAGACTGAAAAACAACCGTTCACCACTACTCCCTGTTTTCTGTCCCTTAGCCAATTCTGTATCCATTTTGCTACTGCCCCCTTTATTCCATGGGCTTCAATCTTGATGACAAGCTCATTATGTGGCACTTTATCAAACACCTTTTGAAAGTCCATATTCACCACATCCACCGCATTGCCCTCATCGACCCTCTCTGTTACCTCATCAAAAAACTCTATCAGGTTAGTTAAACACGATTTGCCTTTAACAAATCCGTGCTGACTTTCCCTAATCAATCCACACTCGTCCAAGTGACTGTTAATTCTGTCCCGGATTATCATTTCTAAAAGTTTCCCCACTGAGGTTAAACTGACTGGCCTGTAGTTGCTGGGTTTATCCTTACACCCTTTTTTGAACAAGGGTGTAACATTTGCAATTCTCCAGTCCTCTGACACCACCCCCTGTATCTAAGGATGTTTGGAAGATTATGGCCAGTACCTCCACAATTTCCACCCTTACTTCCCTCAGCAACCGAGGATGCATCCCATCCGGACCGGGTGATTTATCTACTTTAAATACAGCCAGCCTTTCTGGTACCTCCTTTTATCAATTTTTAGCCCATCCAGTATCTCAACTATATCTTCCTTTACTGAGACTCTGGCAGCATCTTCTTCCTTGGTAAAGACAGATGCAAAGTCCTCATTTAGTACCTCGGCCATCCCCTCTGCCTCCATGAGTAGATCTCCTTTATGGTCCCTAATTGGCCCCACCCCTCCTCTTACTACCCGTTTACTGTTTACAGCCTGTAGAAGACTTTTGGATTCCCTTTTATGTTGGCCGCCAGTCTATTCTCATACTCTCTCTTTGCCCCTCTTATTTCCTTTTTCACTTCCCCTCTGAACTTTCTATATTCTGCCTGGTTCTCATTTGTGTTTTCAACCTGACATCTGTCATACGCTCCCTTTAACATAAGAGCATAAGAAATACAGTAGAGAATATAACAACATAAGAAATAGGAGCAGGAATCGGCCATTCGGCCCTTCGAGCCTGCTCCGCCATTCAATATGATCATGGCTGATCCTCTATCTCAATACCATATTCCCACTCTCTCCCCATACCCCTTGATGCCTTTTGTATCTAGAAATCTATCCAGCTCCTTCTTAAATATATTCAGTGACTTGGCCTCCGCAGCCTTCTGTGGTAGAGAATTCCACAGGTTCACCACCCTCTGAGTGAAGAAATTTCTCCTCATCTCCGTCCTAAATGTCCTACCCCATATCCTGAGACTGTGACCCTTAGAGTCCAAAACCCTATCGATCTCAGCCTTGAATATTTTCAATGACTCAGCATCCACAGCCCTCTGGGTTGGAGAATTCCAAAGATTAGAAGAAATTCCTCCTTATCTCAGTCCTAAATGGCCGACCTCTTATCCTGAGACTATGCCCCCTAGTTCTAGACTCTCCAGCCAGAAGAAACAGCCTCTCAGCATCTACCCTGTCAAGCCCCCTCAGAATCTTATATGTTTCAATGAGATCACCTCTCATTGTTCTAAACTCCAGAGAGTATCGGCCCATTCTACTCAACCTCTCCTCATAGGACAACCCTCTCATCCCAGGAATCAACCTCGTGAACCCAGGAATTTTTTCCATTTTATCTTATTCTCTCTCTCCTTTATCATCCAGGGAGCTCTGGCTTTAGTTGCCCCTCCTTTCCCCCTCATGGGAATGTACCCAGACTGTACCTGAGCCATCTCCTTCTTAAAGGCCACCCACTGTTCAATTACAGTTTTTCCTGCCAATCTTTGATTCCAATTTACCCAACCCACTGAAATTGGCCCTCCTCCAATTGAGTATTTTAGAGTGGTCCGTGTCCTTTTCCATAGCTATTCTAAACCTTATGATACTTATGAGCGAGAGAGAGAGAGAGATACAGAGAAGGAGAGAGGGAGGGAGAGGGAGAGAGGGAGGGAGAGGGAGAGAGGGAGGGAGGGAGAGAGAGAGGGAGGGAGAGAGAGGGAGGGAGAGAGAGGGAGGGAGGGAGGGAGGGAGGGAGAGAGAGAGCAAGGAAGGGAGAGAGGGAGGAGTTGGATCAGCAGAGGAGCGATGAAGAGGAGGTGGGGGAGCAGAGAGCTGGGGGAGAGTGACAGAGACTGAGCGAGGAGGTGGGGAACAGAGAGCTGGGGGAGAGTGACAGAGACTGAGTGAGGAGGTGGGGAACAGAGAGCTGGGGGAGAGTGACAGAGACTGAGCGAGGAGGTGGGGAACAGAGAGTTGGGGGAGAGTGGCTGAGACTGAGTGAGGAGGTGGGGAACAGAGAGCTGGGGGAGAGTGACAGAGACTGAGCGAGGAGGTGGGGAACAGAGAGTTGGGGGAGAGTGACAGAGACTGAGCGAGGAGGTGGGGAACAGAGAGCTGGGGGAGAGTGACAGAGACTGAGTGAGGAGGTGGGGAACAGAGAGCTGGGGGAGAGTGACAGAGACTGAGCGAGGAGGTGGGGAACAGAGAGCTGGGGGAGAGTGACAGAGACTGAGCGAGGAGGTGGGGAACAGAGAGCTGGGGGAGAGTGACAGAGACTGAGCGAGGAGGTGGGGAACAGAGAGCTGGGGGAGAGTGACAGAGACTGAGTGAGGAGGTGGGGAACAGAGAGCTGGGGGAGAGTGACAGAGACTGAGCGAGGAGGTGGGGAACAAGGAAAAGCAAATAAAGAAAGAAAGATTTGCATTTCTCCAGCGCCTTTCACAACCTCAGGACGTCCCAAAGTGTTTCACAGCCAGTGAAGTATTTTTTTGAAGTGTAGTCACTGTTGTAATGTAGGAAACACGGCAGCCAATTTGTGCACAGCAAGATCCCACAAACAGCAATGTGATAAATGACCAGATCATCTGTTTCTTTAGTGATGTTGTTTGAGGGATAAACATTGGCCCCAGGACCCGGGGAGAACTCCCCCTGCTCTTCCTCCAATAGTGGCCGTGGGATCTTGTGCATTCACCTGAGAGGGGCAGACGGGGCCTCGGTTTAACGTCTCATCTGAAAGACGGCACCTCTGACAGTGCAGCACTCCCTCAGTACTGACCCTCCGACAGTGCGGCGCTCCCTCAGTACTGACCCTCCGACAGTGCGGCGCTCCCTCAGTACTGACCCTCCGACAGTGCAGCGCTCCCTCAGTACTGACCCTCCGACAGTGCAGCGCTCCCTCAGTACTGACCCTCCGACAGTGCAGCGCTCCCTCAGTACTGACCCTCCGACAGTGCAGCACTCCCTCAGTACTGACCCTCCGACAGTGCAGCGCTCCCTCAGTACTGACCCTCCGACAGTGCAGCGCTCCCTCAGTACTGACCCTCCGACAGTGCAGCGCTCCCTCAGTACTGACCCTCCGACAGTGCAGCACTCCCTCAGTACTGACCCTCCGACAATGCAGCACTCTCTCAGTACTGACCCTCCGACAGTACGGCGCTCCCTCAGTACTGACCCTCCGACAGTACGGCGCTCCCTCAGTACTGACCCTCCGACAGTGCAGCGCTCCCTCAGTACTGACCCTCCGACAGTGCGGCACTCCACCAGTACTGACCCTCCGACAGTGCGGCGCTCCCTCAGTACTGACCCTCCGACAGTGCGGCGCTCCCTCAGTACTGACCCTCCGACAGTGCAGCTCTCCCTCAGTACTGACCCTCCGACAGTGCAGCACTCCCTCAGTACTGACCCTCCGACAGTGCGGCGCTCCCTCAGTACTGACCCTCCGACAGTGCGGCGCTCCCTCAGTACTGACCCTCCGACAGTGCGGTGCTCTCTCAGTACCGACCCTCCGACAGTGCAGCACTCCCTCAGTACTACACTGGGAGTGTCGGCCTAGATTATGGGATCAACTCTCTGGAGTGGGACTTGAACTCATGACCCTCTGACTCAGAGGCGAGAGAGACACCCGCTGAGTCAAGGCTGATGTTGAGATCTCTGTTATTAGTTGAGAGCTGACCTGCTCTTCACAGGACGTCCCAGTAACTTTAACACCTGAAAAGGCGGCCGGGGTCATAGGTTCAACACCTCAACCGAAGGAAGACAGACCGAGCACTTAGAGAGTCAGAATGGGATTGGCAGACGGATCGCCGAGAGTACAGGGCACGGGTGGGCAGAGGGACAGGTGGGCACAGGGACAGGTGGGCACAGGGACAGGTGGGCACAGGGACAGGTGGGCACAGGGACAGGTGGGCACAAGGACAGGTGGGCACATGGACAGGTGGGCAGAGGGACAGGTGGGCACAGGGACAGGTGGGCACGGGGACAGGTGGGCACAATGACAGGTGGGCACAGGGACAGGTGGGCAGAGGGACAGGTGGGCACAAGGACAGGTGGGAACAGGGACAGGTGGGCACAGGGACAGGTGGGCACAGGGACAGGTGGGCACAAGGACAGGTGGGAACAGGGACAGGTGGGCACAGGGACAGGTGGGCACAAGGACAGGTGGGAACAGGGACAGGTGGGCAGAGGGACAGGTGGGCACAAGGACAGGTGTGAACAGGGACAGGTGGGCACAGGGACAGGTGGGCACAAGGACAGGTAGGAACAGGGACAGGTGGGCACAGGGACAGGTGGGCACAAGGACAGGTGGGCACAGGGACTGGTGAGTAAAAAGGGAGTCAGAGGTGGGTCTGGACTGCTCGCCTCATCCTTTCACCAGTGAACACAATCAGCACAATGCATTGCGGTGAGACGCTGGTGTTTGTGCTGTGAGCCGGCAGTCTGGTTGTAAAAGGGAATCACCGCCATCTGGTGGCTGAAGTTTCAATCATCGCATCTCAGATTCACAGGTCGGGTGAGAATTAGGGAGAGGGAGAGAACGCAGGGTGTGAACATTCGATGTGAACGCTCGGTGTGAACATTCGATGTGAACATTCGGTGTGAACATTCGATGTGAACATTCGGTGTGAACGCTCGGTGTGAACATTCGATGTGAACATTCGGTGTGAACGCTCGGTGTGAACATTCGATGTGAACATTCGGTGTGAACACTCGGTGTGAACATTCGATGTGAACATTCGGTGTGAACGCTCGGTGTGAACATTCGATGTGAACATTCGATGTGAACGCTCGGTGTGAACGTTCGATGTGAACATTCGATGTGAACGCTCGGTGTGAACATTCGATGTGAACATTCGATGTGAACGCTCGGTGTGAACGTTCGATGTGAACGCTCGGTGTGAACGCTCGGTGTGAACGCTCGGTGTGAACATTCGATGTGAACGCTTGGTGTGAACACTCGGTGTGAACGCTCGGTGTGAACACTCGGTGTGAACATTCGATGTGAACGCTCGGTGTGAACACTCGGTGTGAACGCTCGATGTGAACACTCGGTGTGAACACTCGGTGTGAACGCTTGGTGTGAACATTCGGTGTGAACTTTCGATGTGAACGCTCGGTGTGAACATTCGATGTGAACGCTCGATGTGAACGCTCAGTGTGAACATTCGATGTGAACATTCGGTGTGAACGCTCGGTGTGAACATTCGATGTGAACATTCGGTGTGAACGCTCAGTGTGAACATTCGATGTGAACATTCGGTGTGAACGCTCGGTGTGAACATTCGATGTGAACATTCGGTGTGAACGCTCGGTGTGAACATTCGATGTGAACATTCGATGTGAACATTCGGTGTGAACGCTCAGTGTGAACATTCGATGTGAACATTCGATGTGAACGCCCGGTGTGAACATTCGATGTGAACGCTCGGTGTGAACATTCGATGTGAACATTCGATGTGAACGCTCGGTGTGAACGCTCGGTGTGAACATTCGATGTGAACGCTTGGTGTGAACGCTCGGTGTGAACGCTCGGTGTGAACATTCGATGTGAACGCTTGGTGTGAACGCTCGGTGTGAACATTCGACGTGAACGCTTGGTGTGAACGCTCGGTGTGAACGCTCGGTGTGAACATTCGATGTGAACGCTTGGTGTGAACGCTCGGTGTGAACATTCGATGTGAACGCTCGGTGTGAACATTCGATGTGAACGCTTGGTGTGAACGCTCGGTGTGAACGCTCGGTGTGAACATTCGATGTGAACGCTCGATGTGAACGCTCAGTGTGAACATTCGATGTGAACACTCGGTGTGAACGCTCGATGTGAACGCTCGGTGTGAACACTCGGTGTGAACGCTTGGTGTGAACATTCGGTGTGAACATTCGATGTGAACGCTCGGTGTGAACATTCGATGTGAACATTCGATGTGAACGCTCGATGTGAACGCTCGGTGTGAACATTCGATGTGAACATTCGATGTGAACGCTCGATGTGAACGCTCGGTGTGAACATTCGATGTGAACATTCGATGTGAACACTCAGTGTGAACATTCGATGTGAACGCTCGGTGTGAACATTCGGTGTGAACGCTCAGTGTGAACATTCGATGTGAACATTCGGTGTGAACGCTCGGTGTGAACATTCGATGTGAACATTCGGTGTGAACGTTCAGTGTGAACATTCGATGTGAACATTCGATGTGAACGCTCGGTGTGAACATTCGATGTGAACGCTCGGTGTGAACGCTCGGTGTGAACGCTTGGTGTGAACATTCGATGTGAACGCTCAGTGTGAATGCTCGGTGTGAACATTCGATGTGAACGCTTGGTGTGAACGCTCGGTGTGAACGCTCGGTGTGAACATTCGATGTGAACGCTCGATGTGAACGCTCAGTGTGAACATTCGATGTGAACGCTCAGTGTGAACACTCGGTGTGAACGCTTGGTGTGAACATTCGATGTGAACGCTAGGTGTGAACGCTCGGTGTGAACATTCGATGTGAACGCTCGATGTGAACGCTCAGTGTGAACGCTCGGTGTGAACGCTCGGTGTGAACATTCGATGTGAACGCTCGATGTGAACGCTCGGTGTGAACATTCGATGTGAACATTCGATGTGAACGCTCGGTGTGAACATTCGATGTGAACGCTCAGTGTGAACATTCGATGTGAACATTCGATGTGAACGCTCGGTGTGAACATTCGATGTGAACGCTCGATGTGAACGCTCGGTGTGAACGCTCGGTGTGAACACTCGGTGTGAACGCTCAGTGTGAACGCTCTGTGTGAACATTCGATGTGAACGCTTGGTGTGAACGCTCGGTGTGAACATTCGATGTGAACGCTTGGTGTGAACATTCGATGTGAACGCTCGGTGTGAACGCTCGGTGTGAACATTCGATGTGAACGCTTGGTGTGAACGCTCGGTGTGAACGCTCGGTGTGAACATTTGATGTGAACGCTCGATGTGAACGCTCGGTGTGAACATTCGATGTGAACATTCGATGTGAACGCTCGATGTGAACGCTCGGTGTGAACATTCAATGTGAACATTCGATGTGAACACTCAGTGTGAACATTCGATGTGAACATTCGGTGTGAACGCTCGGTGTGAACATTCGATGTGAACATTCGATGTGAACATTCGGTGTGAACGCTCAGTGTGAACATTCGATGTGAACATTCGATGTGAACGCTCGGTGTGAACATTCGATGTGAACGCTCGGTGTGAACATTCGATGTGAACATTCGATGTGAACGCTCGGTGTGAGCACTCGGTGTGAACGCTTGGTGTGAACATTCGATGTGAACGCTTGGTGTGAACGCTCGGTGTGAACATTCGATGTGAACGCTTGGTGTGAACGCTCGGTGTGAACGCTCGGTGTGAACATTCGATGTGAACGCTTGGTGTGAACGCTCGGTGTGAACATTCGATGTGAACGCTTGGTGTGAACGCTCGGTGTGAACGCTCGGTGTGAACATTCGATGTGAACGCTTGGTGTGAACGCTCGGTGTGAACATTCGATGTGAACGCTCGGTGTGAACATTCGATGTGAACGCTCGGTGTGAACGCTCGGTGTGAACATTCGATGTGAACATTCGATGTGAACGCTCGATGTGAACGCTCAGTGTGAACATTCGATGTGAACACTCGGTGTGAACGCTCGGTGTGAACGCTCGGTGTGAACATTCGATGTGAACACTCGGTGTGAACGCTCGATGTGAACGCTCAGTGTGAACATTCGATGTGAACATTCGATGTGAACGCTCGATGTGAACGCTCGGTGTGAACATTCGATGTGAACGCTCGATGTGAACGCTCAGTGTGAACATTCGATGTGAACATTCGGTGTGAACGCTCGGTGTGAACGCTCGGTGTGAACATTCGATGTGAACGCTCGATGTGAACGCTCAGTGTGAACATTCGATGTGAACACTCGGTGTGAACGCTCGATGTGAACACTCGGTGTGAACGCTTGGTGTGAACATTCGGTGTGAACATTCGATGTGAACGCTCGGTGTGAACATTCGATGTGAACATTCGATGTGAACGCTCGATGTGAACGCTCGGTGTGAACATTCGATGTGAACATTCGATGTGAACACTCAGTGTGAACATTCGATGTGAACATTCGGTGTGAACTCTCGGTGTGAACATTCGATGTGAACATTCGATGTGAACATTCGGTGTGAACGCTCAGTGTGAACATTCGATGTGAACATTCGGTGTGAACGCTCGGTGTGAACATTCGATGTGAACATTCGATGTGAACGCTCGGTGTGAACATTCGATGTGAACGCTCGGTGTGAACGCTCGGTGTGAACGCTTGGTGTGAACATTCGGTGTGAACATTCGATGTGAACGCTCGGTGTGAACATTCGATGTGAACATTCGATGTGAACGCTCGATGTGAACGCTCGGTGTGAACATTCGATGTGAACATTCGATGTGAACACTCAGTGTGAACATTCGATGTGAACATTCGGTGTGAACTCTCGGTGTGAACATTCGATGTGAACATTCGATGTGAACATTCGGTGTGAACGCTCGGTGTGAACATTCGATGTGAACATTCGGTGTGAACGCTCGGTGTGAACATTCGATGTGAACATTCGGTGTGAACGTTCAGTGTGAACATTCGATGTGAACATTCGATGTGAACGCTCGGTGTGAACATTCGATGTGAACGCTCGGTGTGAACATTCGATGTGAACGCTCGGTGTGAACGCTCGGTGTGAACGCTTGGTGTGAACATTCGATGTGAACGCTCAGTGTGAATGCTCGGTGTGAACATTCGATGTGAACGCTTGGTGTGAACGCTCGGTGTGAACGCTCGGTGTGAACATTCGATGTGAACGCTCGATGTGAACGCTCAGTGTGAACATTCGATGTGAACGCTCGGGGTGAACACTCGGTGTGAACGCTTGGTGTGAACATTCGATGTGAACGCTAGGTGTGAACGCTCGGTGTGAACATTCGATGTGAACGCTCGATGTGAACGCTCAGTGTGAACGCTCGGTGTGAACGCTCGGTGTGAACATTCGATGTGAACGCTCGATGTGAACGCTCGGTGTGAACATTCGATGTGAACATTCGATGTGAACGCTCGGTGTGAACATTCGATGTGAACGCTCAGTGTGAACATTCGATGTGAACATTCGATGTGAACGCTCGGTGTGAACATTCGATGTGAACGCTCGATGTGAACGCTCGGTGTGAACGCTCGGTGTGAACACTCGGTGTGAACGCTCTGTGTGAACATTCGATGTGAACGCTTGGTGTGAACGCTCGGTGTGAACATTCGATGTGAACGCTCGGTGTGAACATTCGATGTGAACGCTCGGTGTGAACGCTCGGTGTGAACATTCGATGTGAACGCTTGGTGTGAACGCTCGGTGTGAACGCTCGGTGTGAACATTCGATGTGAACGCTCGATGTGAACGCTCGGTGTGAACATTCGATGTGAACATTCGATGTGAACGCTCGATGTGAACGCTCGGTGTGAACATTCGATGTGAACATTCGGTGTGAACGCTCGGTGTGAACATTCGATGTGAACATTCGATGTGAACATTCCGTGTGAACGCTCAGTGTGAACATTCGATGTGAACATTCGGTGTGAACATTCGATGTGAACGCTCGATGTGAACGCTCGGTGTGAACATTCGATGTGAACATTCGGTGTGAACGCTCGGTGTGAACATTCGATGTGAACATTCGATGTGAACATTCGGTGTGAACGTTCAGTGTGAACATTCGATGTGAACATTCGATGTGAACGCTCGGTGTGAACATTCGATGTGAACGCTCGGTGTGAACATTCGATGTGAACGCTCGGTGTGAATGCTCGGTGTGAACGCTTGGTGTGAACATTCGATGTGAACGCTCAGTGTGAATGCTCGGTGTGAACATTCGATGTGAACGCTTGGTGTGAACGCTCGGTGTGAACGCTCGGTGTGAACATTCGATGTGAACGCTCGATGTGAACGCTCGGTGTGAACACTCGGTGTGAACGCTTGGTGTGAACATTCGGTGTGAACATTCGATGTGAACGCTCGGTGTGAACATTCGATGTGAACATTCGATGTGAACGCTCGATGTGAACGCTCGGTGTGAACATTCGATGTGAACATTCGATGTGAACACTCAGTGTGAACATTCGATGTGAACATTCGGTGTGAACTCTCGGTGTGAACATTCGATGTGAACATTCGATGTGAACATTCGGTGTGAACGCTCAGTGTGAACATTCGATGTGAACATTCGGTGTGAACGCTCGGTGTGAACATTCGATGTGAACATTCGGTGTGAACGTTCAGTGTGAACATTCGATGTGAACATTCGATGTGAACGCTCGGTGTGAACATTCGATGTGAACGCTCGGTGTGAACATTCGATGTGAACGCTCGGTGTGAACGCTCGGTGTGAACGCTTGGTGTGAACATTCGATGTGAACGCTCAGTGTGAATGCTCGGTGTGAACATTCGATGTGAACGCTTGGTGTGAACGCTCGGTGTGAACGCTCGGTGTGAACATTCGATGTGAACGCTCGATGTGAACGCTCAGTGTGAACATTCGATGTGAACGCTCGGTGTGAACACTCGGTGTGAACGCTTGGTGTGAACATTCGATGTGAACGCTAGGTGTGAACGCTCGGTGTGAACATTCGATGTGAACGCTCGATGTGAACGCTCAGTGTGAACGCTCGGTGTGAACGCTCGGTGTGAACATTCGATGTGAACGCACGATGTGAACGCTCGGTGTGAACATTCGATGTGAACATTCGATGTGAACGCTCGGTGTGAACATTCGATGTGAACATTCGATGTGAACGCTCGGTGTGAACATTCGATGTGAACGCTCGATGTGAACGCTCGGTGTGAACGCTCGGTGTGAACACTCGGTGTGAACGCTCAGTGTGAACGCTCTGTGTGAACATTCGATGTGAACGCTTGGTGTGAACGCTCGGTGTGAACATTCGATGTGAACGCTCGGTGTGAACATTCGATGTGAACGCTCGGTGTGAACGCTCGGTGTGAACATTCGATGTGAACGCTTGGTGTGAACGCTCGGTGTGAACGCTCGGTGTGAACATTCGATGTGAACGCTCGATGTGAACGCTCGGTGTGAACATTCGATGTGAACATTCGATGTGAACACTCAGTGTGAACATTCGATGTGAACATTCGGTGTGAACGCTCGGTGTGAACATTCGATGTGAACATTCGATGTGAACATTCGGTGTGAACGCTCAGTGTGAACATTCGATGTGAACATTCGGTGTGAACGCTCAGTGTGAACATTCGATGTGAACATTCGATGTGAACGTTCAGTGTGAACATTCGATGTGAACATTCGATGTGAACACTCGGTGTGAACGCTCGATGTGAACGCTCGGTGTGAACAATCGGTGTGAACGCTTGGTGTGAACATTCGGTGTGAACATTCGATGTGAACGCTCGATGTGAACATTCGATGTGAACATTCGATGTGAACGCTCGATGTGAACGCTCGGTGTGAACATTCGATGTGAACATTCGATGTGAACACTCAGTGTGAACATTCGATGTGAACATTCGGTGTGAACGCTCGGTGTGAACATTCGATGTGAACATTCGATGTGAACATTCGGTGTGAACGCTCAGTGTGAACATTCGATGTGAACATTCGGTGTGAACGCTCGGTGTGAACATTCGATGTGAACATTCGATGTGAACATTCGGTGTGAACGTTCAGTGTGAACATTCGATGTGAACATTCGATGTGAACGCTCGGTGTGAACATTCGATGTGAACGCTCGGTGTGAACATTCGATGTGAACGCTCGGTGTGAATGCTCGGTGTGAACGCTTGGTGTGAACATTCGATGTGAACGCTCAGTGTGAATGCTCGGTGTGAACATTCGATGTGAACGCTTGGTGTGAACGCTCGGTGTGAACGCTCGGTGTGAACTTTCGATGTGAACGCTCGATGTGAACGCTCAGTGTGAACATTCGATGTGAACGCTCGGTGTGAACATTCGATGTGAACGCTAGGTGTGAACGCTCGGTGTGAACATTCGATGTGAACGCTCGATGTGAACGCTCAGTGTGAACGCTCGGTGTGAACGCTCGGTGTGAACATTCGATGTGAACGCTCGATGTGAACGCTCGGTGTGAACATTCGATGTGAACGCTCGGTGTGAACGCTCGGTGTGAACATTCGATGTGAACGCTCAGTGTGTACATTCGATGTGAACATTCGATGTGAACGCTCGGTGTGAACGTTCGATGTGAACGCTCGATGTGAACGCTCGGTGTGAACGCACGGTGTGAACACTCGGTGTGAACGCTCAGTGTGAACGCTCTGTGTGAACATTCGATGTGAACGCTCGGTGTGAACATTCGATGTGAACGCTCGGTGTGAACGCTCGGTGTGAACGCTCAGTGTGAACATTCGATGTGAACGCTCGGTGTGAACTTTCGATGTGAACGCTCGATGTGAACGCTCGATGTGAACGCTCGGTGTGAACATTCGATGTGAACATTCGATGTGAACACTCAGTGTGAACATTCGATGTGAACATTCGGTGTGAACATTCGATGTGAACATTCGATGTGAACATTCGGTGTGAACGCTCAGTGTGAACATTCGATGTGAACATTCGGTGTGAACGCTCGGTGTGAACATTCAATGTGAACGCTCGGTGTGAACGCTCGGTGTGAACGCTCGGTGTGAACATTCGATGTGAACGCTTGGTGTGAACGCTCGGTGTGAACATTCGATGTGAACGCTTGGTGTGAACGCTCGGTGTGAACATTCGATGTGAACGCTTTGTGTGAACGCTCGGTGTGAACGCTCGGTGTGAACATTCGATGTGAACGCTCGATGTGAACGCTCAGTGTGAACATTCGATGTGAACGCTCGGTGTGAACACTCGGTGTGAACGCTTGGTGTGAACGCTCGGTGTGAACATTCGATGTGACGCTCGATGTGAACGCTCAGTGTGAACGCTCGGTGTGAACGCTCGGTGTGAACATTCGATGTGAACATTCGATGTGAACGCTCGATGTGAACGCTCGGTGTGAACATTCGATGTGAACATTCGATGTGAACACTCAGTGTGAACATTCGATGTGAACATTCGGTGTGAACGCTCGGTGTGAACATTCGATGTGAACATTCGATGTGAACATTCGGTGTGAACGCTCAGTGTGAACATTCGATGTGAACATTCGGTGTAAACGCTGGGTGTGAACATTCGATGTGAACGCTCGGTGTGAACGCTCGGTGTGAACGCTTGGTGTGAACATTCGATGTGAACGCTTGGTGTGAACGCTCGGTGTGAACATTCGATGTGAACGCTTGGTGTGAACGCTCGGTGTGAACGCTCGGTGTGAACATTCGATGTGAACGCTCGATGTGAACGCTCAGTGTGAACATTCGATGTGAACGCTCGGTGTGAACACTCGGTGTGAACGCTTGGTGTGAACATTCGATGTGAACGCTTGGTGTGAACGCTCGGTGTGAACATTCGATGTGAACGCTCGATGTGAACGCTCAGTGTGAACGCTCGGTGTGAACGCTCGGTGTGAACATTCGATGTGAACGCTCGATGTGAACGCTCAGTGTGAACGCTCGGTGTGAACATTCGATGTGAACGCTCGGTGTGAACACTCGGTGTGAACGCTCAGTGTGAACATTCGGTGTGAACGCTCGGTGTGAACACTCGGTGTGAACGCTTGGTGTGAACATTCGATGTGAACGCTCGGTGTGAACGCTCGGTGTGAACTTTCGGTGTGAACGCTCGGTGTGAACACTCGGTGTGAACGCTCGGTGTGAACGTTCGATGTGAACGCTCGGTGAGAACGCTCGGTGTGAAAATTCGATGTGAACATTCGATGTGAACGCTCGGTGTGAACGCTCGGTGTGAACACTCGGTGTGAACATTCGATGTGAACGCTCGGTGTGAACGCTCGGTGTGAACATTCGATGTGAACGCTCGGTGTGAACGCTCGGTGTGAACACTCGATGTGAACGCTCGGTGTGAACACTCGGTGAGAACACTCGGTGTGAAGATTCGGTGTGAACGCTCGGTGTGAACACTCGGTGAGAACGCTCGGTGTGAACATTCGGTGAGAACGCTCGGTGTGAACGCTCGGTGAGAACGCTCGGTGTGAACGCTCGGTGTGAACGTTCGGTGTGAACATTCGATGTGAACGCTCGGTGTGAACACTCGGTGAGAACGCTCGGTGTGAACGCTCGGTGTTTACGCTCGGTGTGAACATTCGGTGTGAACGCTCAGTGTGAACATTCGGTGTGAACGCTCGGTGTGAACACTCGGTGAGAACGCTCGGTGTGAACGCTCGGTGTTTACGCTCGGTGTGAACATTCGGTGTGAACGCTCAGTGTGAACACTCGGTGAGAACGCTCGGTGTGAACATTCGGTGAGAACGCTCGGTGTGAACGCTCGGTGAGAACGCTCGGTGTGAACGCTCGGTGTGAACGTTCGGTGTGAACATTCGATGTGAACGCTCGGTGTGAAGACTCGGTGAGAACGCTCGGTGTGAACGCTCGGTGTTTACGCTCGGTGTGAACACTCGGTGTGAACGCTCAGTGTGAACATTCGGTGTGAACGCTCGGTGTGAACACTCGGTGTGAACGCTTGGTGTGAACATTCGATGTGAACGCTCGGTGTGAACGCTCGGTGTGAACTTTCGGTGTGAACGCTCGGTGTGAACACTCGGTGAGAACGCTCGGTGTGAACGCTCGGTGTGAACGTTCGATGTGAACACTCGGTGAGAACGCTCGGTGTGAACATTCGATGTGAACATTCGATGTGAACGCTCGGTGTGAACGCTCGGTGTGAACACTCGGTGTGAACTTTCGATGTGAACGCTCGATGTGAACGCTCGGTGTGAACATTCGATGTGAACGCTCGGTGTGAACGCTCGGTGTGAACGCTCGGTGAGAACGCTCGGAGTTAACGTTCGATGTGAACACTCGGTGTGAACGCTCGGTGTGAACATTCGGTGTGAACGCTCGGTGAGAACGCTCGGTGTGAACATTCGGTGAGAACGCTCGGTGTGAACACTCGGTGAGAACGCTCGGTGTGAACATTCGGTGTGAACGCTCGGTGTGAACACTCGGTGTGAACGCTCGGTGTGAACACTCGGTGAGAACGCTCGGTGTGAACATTCGGTGTGAACGCACGGTGTGAACACTCGGTGAGAACGCTCGGTGTGAACGTTCGGTGTGAACGTTCGGTGTGAACATTCGATGTGAACACTCGGTGTGAACACTCGGTGAGAACGCTCGGTGTGAACATTCGGTGTGAACGCTCGGTGAGAACGCTCGGTGTGAACGCTCGGTGTGAACATTCGGTGTGAACACTCGGTGAGAACGCTCGGTGTGAACATTCGGTGTGAACGCTCGGTGTGAACATTCGGTGTGAACACTCGGTGAGAACGCTCGGTGTGAACATTCGGTGTGAACGCTCGGTGTGAACATTCGGTGAGAACGCTCGGTGTGAACATTCGGTGTGAACATTCGGTGTGAACATTCGATGTGAATGCTCGGTGTGAACACTCGGTGAGAACGCTCGGTGAGAACGCTCGGTGTGAACGCTCGGTGTGATCATTCGATGTGAACGCTCGGTGTGAACATTCGATGTGAACGCTCGGTGTGAACATTCGATGTGAACGCTCGGTGAGAACGCTCGGTGTGAACATTCGATGTGAACGCTCGGTGTGAACGCTCGGTGAGAACGCTCGGTGTGAACGCTCGGTGTGAACGCTCGGTGTGAACGCAGGGTGTGAACATTCAGTGTGAATGCAGGGTGTGAATGTTCAGTGTGAACATTCGATGTGAACGCTCGGTGAGAACGCTCGGTGTGAACATTCGATGTGAACGCTCGGTGAGAACGCTCGGTGTGAACGTTCGGTGTGAACGCTCGGTGTGAACGCTCGGTGTGAACACTCGGTGAGAATGCTCGGTGTGAACATTCGATGTGAACACTCGGTGAGAACGCTCGGTGTGAACATTCGGTGTGAACGCTCGGTGTGAACATTCGATGTGAACACTCGGTGAGAACGTTCGGTGTGAACATTCGGTGTGAACGCTCGGTGTGAACATTCGATGTGAACACTCGGTGAGAACGCTCGGTGTGAACATTCGGTGAGAACGCTCGGTGTGAACATTCGGTGTGAACGCTCGGTGTGAACGCAGGGTGTGAACATTCAGTGTGAATGCAGGGTGTGAATGTTCAGTGTGAACATTCGGTGTGAACGCTCGGTGTGAACGCTCGGTGTGAACATTCGGTGTGAACACTCGGTGAGAACGCTCGGTGTGAACATTCGGTGTGAACGCTCGGTGTGAACGCTCGGTGAGAACGCTCGGTGTGAACGCTCGGTGTGAACACTCGGTGAGAACGCTCGGTGTGAACGCTCGGTGTGAACATTCGGTGTGAACACTCGGTGAGAACGCTCGGTGTGAACATTCGATGTGAACGCTCGGTGTGAACATTCGATGTGAACGCTCGGTGAGAACGCTCGGTGTGAACATTCGATGTGAACGCTCGGTGAGAACGCTCGGTGTGAACGTTCGGTGTGAACGCTCGGTGTGAACGCTCGGTGTGAACACTCGGTGTGAACATTTGATGTGAACACTCGGTGAGAACGCTCGGTGTGAACATTCGATGTGAACACTCGGTGTGAACATTCGATGTGAACACTCGGTGAGAACGCTCGGTGTGAACATTCGATGTGAACACTCGGTGAGAACGCTCGGTGTGAACATTCGGTGTGAACGCTCGGTGTGAACATTCGATGTGAACACTCGGTGAGAACGCTCGGTGTGAACATTCGGTGTGAACGCTCGGTGTGAACATTCGGTGTGAACACTCGGTGAGAACGCTCGGTGTGAACATTCGGTGAGAACGCTCGGTGTGAACATTCGGTGTGAACGCTCGGTGTGAACGCAGGGTGTGAACATTCGGTGAGAACGCTCGGTGTGAACATTCGGTGTGAACATTCGGTGTGAACGCTCGGTGTGAACATTCGGTGTGAACATTCGGTGTGAACGCTCGGTGTGAACGCAGGGTGTGAACATTCGGTGAGAACGCTCGGTGAGAACGCTCGGTGTGAACATTCGGTGTGAACATTCGGTGTGAACATTCGATGTGAACGCTCGGTGTGAACACTCGGTGAGAACGCTCGGTGTGAACGCTCGGTGTGAACATTCGGTGTGAACGCTCGGTGTGAACGCTCGGTGTGAACGCTCGGTGAGAACGCTCGGTGTGAACGCTCGGTGTGAACACTCGGTGAGAACGCTCGGTGTGAACGCTCGGTGTGAACATTCGGTGTGAACACTCGGTGAGAACGCTCGGTGTGAACATTCGATGTGAACGCTCGGTGTGAACATTCGATGTGAACGCTCGGTGAGAACGCTCGGTGTGAACATTCGATGTGAACGCTCGGTGAGAACGCTCGGTGTGAACGTTCGGTGTGAACGCTCGGTGTGAACGCTCGGTGTGAACACTCGGTGTGAACATTTGATGTGAACACTCGGTGAGAACGCTCGGTGTGAACATTCGATGTGAACACTCGGTGTGAACATTCGATGTGAACACTCGGTGAGAACGCTCGGTGTGAACATTCGATGTGAACACTCGGTGAGAACGCTCGGTGTGAACATTCGGTGTGAACGCTCGGTGTGAACATTCGATGTGAACACTCGGTGAGAACGCTCGGTGTGAACATTCGGTGTGAACGCTCGGTGTGAACATTCGGTGTGAACACTCGGTGAGAACGCTCGGTGTGAACATTCGGTGAGAACGCTCGGTGTGAACATTCGGTGTGAACGCTCGGTGTGAACGCAGGGTGTGAACATTCGGTGAGAACGCTCGGTGTGAACATTCGGTGTGAACATTCGGTGTGAACGCTCGGTGTGAACATTCGGTGTGAACATTCGGTGTGAACGCTCGGTGTGAACGCAGGGTGTGAACATTCGGTGAGAACGCTCGGTGTGAACATTCGGTGTGAACATTCGGTGAGAACGCTCGGTGAGAACGCTCGGTGTGAACATTCGGTGTGAACGCTCGGTTTGAACGCTCGGTGTGAACATTCGGTGTGAACACTCGGTGAGAACGCTCGGTGTGAACATTCGGTGTGAACGCTCGGTGTGAACACTCGGTGAGAACGCTCGGTGTGAACATTCGGTGTGAACGTTCGGTGTGAACATTCGATGTGAACGCTCGGTGTGAACATTCGATGTGAACGCTCGGTGTGAACATTCGGTGTGAACGCTCGGTGTGAACATTCGGTGAGAACGCTCGGTGTGAACACTCGGTGAGAACGCTCGGTGTGAACATTCGGTGTGAACATTCGATGTGAACGCTCGGTGTGAACACTCGGTGAGAACGCTCGGTGAGAACGCTCGGTGTGAACGCTCGGTGTGAACATTCGGTGTGAACACTCGGTGAGAACATTCGATGTGAACGCTCGGTGTGAACGCTCGGTGTGAACGCTCGGTGTGAACGCTCGGTGTGAACGCAGGGTGTGAACATTCAGTGTGAATGCAGGGTGTGAATGTTCAGTGTGAACATTCGATGTGAACGCTCGGTGAGAACGCTCGGTGTGAACATTCGATGTGAACGCTTGGTGAGAACGCTCGGTGTGAACACTCGGTGAGAACGCTCGGTGTGAACGCTCGGTGTGAACATTCGGTGTGAACACTCGGTGAGAACGCTCGGTGTGAACATTCGATGTGAACGCTCGGTGTGAACATTCGGTGTGAACATTCGGTGAGAACGCTCGGTGAGAACGCTCGGTGTGAACATTCGGTGTGAACGCTCGGTTTGAACGCTCGGTGTGAACATTCGGTGTGAACACTCGGTGAGAACGCTCGGTGTGAACATTCGGTGTGAACGCTCGGTGTGAACACTCGGTGAGAACGCTCGGTGTGAACATTCGGTGTGAACGTTCGGTGTGAACATTCGATGTGAACGCTCGGTGTGAACATTCGATGTGAACGCTCGGTGTGAACATTCGGTGTGAACGCTCGGTGTGAACATTCGGTGAGAACGCTCGGTGTGAACACTCGGTGAGAACGCTCGGTGTGAACATTCGGTGTGAACATTCGATGTGAACGCTCGGTGTGAACACTCGGTGAGAACGCTCGGTGAGAACGCTCGGTGTGAACGCTCGGTGTGAACATTCGGTGTGAACACTCGGTGAGAACATTCGATGTGAACGCTCGGTGTGAACGCTCGGTGTGAACGCTCGGTGTGAACGCAGGGTGTGAACATTCAGTGTGAATGCAGGGTGTGAATGTTCAGTGTGAACATTCGATGTGAACGCTCGGTGAGAACGCTCGGTGTGAACATTCGATGTGAACGCTCGGTGAGAACGCTCGGTGTGAACGTTCGGTGTGAACGCTCGGTGTGAACACTCGGTGTGAACACTCGGTGAGAATGCTCGGTGTGAACATTCGATGTGAACACTCGGTGAGAACGCTCGGTGTGAACATTCGGTGAGAACGCTCGGTGTGCACATTCGGTGTGAACGCTCGGTGTGAACGCAGGGTGTGAACATTCAGTGTGAATGCAGGGTGTGAATGTTCAGTGTGAACATTCGGTGTGAACGCTCGGTGTGAACGCTCGGTGTGAACATTCGGTGTGAACACTCGGTGAGAACGCTCGGTGTGAACATTCGGTGTGAACGCTCGGTGTGAACATTCGGTGAGAACGCTCGGTGTGAACACTCGGGGTGAACATTCGGTGTGAACATTCGATGTGAACGCTCGGTGAGAACGCTCGGTGTGAACGCTCGGTGTGAACATTCGGTGTGAACATTCGGTGTGAACGCTCGGTGTGAACGCTCGGTGTGAACACTCGGTGAGAACGCTCGGTGTGAACGCTCGGTGTGAACACTCGGTGAGAACGCTCGGTGTGAACGCTCGGTGTGAACATTCGGTGTGAACACTCGGTGAGAACGCTCGGTGTGAACATTCGATGTGAACGCTCGGTGAGAACGCTCGGTGTGAACATTCGATGTGAACGCTCGGTGAGAACGCTCGGTGTGAACGTTCGGTGTGAACGCTCGGTGTGAACGCTCGGTGTGAACACTCGGTGTGAACATTTGATGTGAACACTCGGTGAGAACGCTCGGTGTGAACATTCGATGTGAACACTCGGTGTGAACATTCGATGTGAACACTCGGTGAGAACGCTCGGTGTGAACATTCGATGTGAACACTCGGTGAGAACGCTCGGTGTGAACATTCGGTGTGAACGCTCGGTGTGAACATTCGATGTGAACACTCGGTGAGAACGCTCGGTGTGAACATTCGATGTGAACGCTCGGTGTGAACATTCGATGTGAACGCTCAGTGTGAACATTCGGTGTGAACGCTCGGTGTGAACACTCGGTGTGAACGCTCAGTGTGAACATTCGGTGTGAACGCTCGGTGAGAACACTCGGTGTGAACGCTTGGTGTGAACATTCGATGTGAACGCTCGGTGTGAACGCTCGGTGTGAACTTTCGGTGTGAACGCTCGGTGTGAACACTCGGTGAGAACGCTCGGTGTGAACGCTCGGTGTGAACGTTCGATGTGAACACTCGGTGAGAACGCTCGGTGTGAACATTCGATGTGAACATTCGATGTGAACGCTCGGTGTGAACGCTCGGTGTGAACACTCGGTGTGAACATTTGATGTGAACACTCGGTGAGAACGCTCGGTGTGAACATTCGATGTGAACACTCGGTGTGAACATTCGATGTGAACACTCGGTGAGAACGCTCGGTGTGAACATTCGATGTGAACACTCGGTGTGAACATTCGATGTGAACACTCGGTGAGAACGCTCAGTGTGAACATTCGATGTGAACACTCGGTGAGAACGCTCGGTGTGAACATTCGGTGTGAACGCTCGGTGTTAACATTCGATGTGAACACTCGGTGAGAACGCTCGGTGTGAACATTCGATGTGAACACTCGGTGTGAACGCTCGGAGTTAACGTTCGATGTGAACACTCGGTGTGAACGCTCGGTGTGAACACTCGGTGAGAACGCTCGGTGTGAACATTCGGTGTGAACGCTCGGTGAGAACGCTCGGTGTGAACATTCGGTGAGAACGCTCGGTGAGAATGCTCGGTGTGAACATTCGATGTGAACGCTCGGTGTGAACGCTCGGTGTGAACATTCGATGTGAACGCTCGGTGTGAACGCTCGGTGTGAACGCTCGGTGAGAACGCTCGGAGTTAACATTCGGTGTGAACGCTCGGTGTGAACGCTCGGTGTGAACACTCGGTAAGAACGCTCGGTGTGAACGCTCGGTGTGAACACTCGGTGAGAACGCTCGGTGTGAACGCTCGGTGTGAACATTCGGTGTGAACACTCGGTGAGAACGCTCGGTGTGAACATTCGATGTGAACGCTCGGTGAGAACGCTCGGTGTGAACATTCGATGTGAACGCTCGGTGAGAACGCTCGGTGTGAACGTTCGGTGTGAACACTCGGTGTGAACATTTGATGTGAACACTCGGTGAGAACGCTCGGTGTGAACATTCGATGTGAACACTCGGTGAGAACGCTCGGTGTGAACATTCGATGTGAACACTCGGTGAGAACGCTCGGTGTGAACATTCGATGTGAACACTCGGTGAGAACGCTCGGTGTGAACATTCGGTGTGAACGCTCGGTGTGAACATTCGGTGTGAACACTCGGTGAGAACGCTCGGTGTGAACATTCGGTGAGAACGCTCGGTGTGAACATTCGGTGTGAACGCTCGGTGTGAACGCAGGGTGTGAACATTCGGTGAGAACGCTCGGTGTGAACATTCGGTGTGAACATTCGGTGTGAACGCTCGGTGTGAACATTCGGTGTGAACATTCGGTGTGAACGCTCGGTGTGAACGCAGGGTGTGAACATTCGGTGAGAACGCTCGGTGAGAACGCTCGGTGTGAACATTCGGTGTGAACATTCGGTGTGAACATTCGATGTGAACGCTCGGTGTGAACACTCGGTGAGAACGCTCGGTGTGAACGCTCGGTGTGAACATTCGGTGTGAACGCTCGGTGTGAACGCTCGGTGTGAACGCTCGGTGAGAACGCTCGGTGTGAACGCTCGGTGTGAACACTCGGTGAGAACGCTCGGTGTGAACGCTCGGTGTGAACATTCGGTGTGAACACTCGGTGAGAACGCTCGGTGTGAACATTCGATGTGAACGCTCGGTGTGAACATTCGATGTGAACGCTCGGTGAGAACGCTCGGTGTGAACATTCGATGTGAACGCTCGGTGAGAACGCTCGGTGTGAACGTTCGGTGTGAACGCTCGGTGTGAACGCTCGGTGTGAACACTCGGTGTGAACATTTGATGTGAACACTCGGTGAGAACGCTCGGTGTGAACATTCGATGTGAACACTCGGTGTGAACATTCGATGTGAACACTCGGTGAGAACGCTCGGTGTGAACATTCGATGTGAACACTCGGTGAGAACGCTCGGTGTGAACATTCGGTGTGAACGCTCGGTGTGAACATTCGATGTGAACACTCGGTGAGAACGCTCGGTGTGAACATTCGGTGTGAACGCTCGGTGTGAACATTCGGTGTGAACACTCGGTGAGAACGCTCGGTGTGAACATTCGGTGAGAACGCTCGGTGTGAACATTCGGTGTGAACGCTCGGTGTGAACGCAGGGTGTGAACATTCGGTGAGAACGCTCGGTGTGAACATTCGGTGTGAACATTCGGTGTGAACGCTCGGTGTGAACATTCGGTGTGAACATTCGGTGTGAACGCTCGGTGTGAACGCAGGGTGTGAACATTCGGTGAGAACGCTCGGTGTGAACATTCGGTGTGAACATTCGGTGAGAACGCTCGGTGAGAACGCTCGGTGTGAACATTCGGTGTGAACGCTCGGTTTGAACGCTCGGTGTGAACATTCGGTGTGAACACTCGGTGAGAACGCTCGGTGTGAACATTCGGTGTGAACGCTCGGTGTGAACACTCGGTGAGAACGCTCGGTGTGAACATTCGGTGTGAACGTTCGGTGTGAACATTCGATGTGAACGCTCGGTGTGAACATTCGATGTGAACGCTCGGTGTGAACATTCGGTGTGAACGCTCGGTGTGAACATTCGGTGAGAACGCTCGGTGTGAACACTCGGTGAGAACGCTCGGTGTGAACATTCGGTGTGAACATTCGATGTGAACGCTCGGTGTGAACACTCGGTGAGAACGCTCGGTGAGAACGCTCGGTGTGAACGCTCGGTGTGAACATTCGGTGTGAACACTCGGTGAGAACATTCGATGTGAACGCTCGGTGTGAACGCTCGGTGTGAACGCTCGGTGTGAACGCTCGGTGTGAACGCAGGGTGTGAACATTCAGTGTGAATGCAGGGTGTGAATGTTCAGTGTGAACATTCGATGTGAACGCTCGGTGAGAACGCTCGGTGTGAACATTCGATGTGAACGCTTGGTGAGAACGCTCGGTGTGAACACTCGGTGAGAACGCTCGGTGTGAACGCTCGGTGTGAACATTCGGTGTGAACACTCGGTGAGAACGCTCGGTGTGAACATTCGATGTGAACGCTCGGTGTGAACATTCGGTGTGAACATTCGGTGAGAACGCTCGGTGAGAACGCTCGGTGTGAACATTCGGTGTGAACGCTCGGTTTGAACGCTCGGTGTGAACATTCGGTGTGAACACTCGGTGAGAACGCTCGGTGTGAACATTCGGTGTGAACGCTCGGTGTGAACACTCGGTGAGAACGCTCGGTGTGAACATTCGGTGTGAACGTTCGGTGTGAACATTCGATGTGAACGCTCGGTGTGAACATTCGATGTGAACGCTCGGTGTGAACATTCGGTGTGAACGCTCGGTGTGAACATTCGGTGAGAACGCTCGGTGTGAACACTCGGTGAGAACGCTCGGTGTGAACATTCGGTGTGAACATTCGATGTGAACGCTCGGTGTGAACACTCGGTGAGAACGCTCGGTGAGAACGCTCGGTGTGAACGCTCGGTGTGAACATTCGGTGTGAACACTCGGTGAGAACATTCGATGTGAACGCTCGGTGTGAACGCTCGGTGTGAACGCTCGGTGTGAACGCAGGGTGTGAACATTCAGTGTGAATGCAGGGTGTGAATGTTCAGTGTGAACATTCGATGTGAACGCTCGGTGAGAACGCTCGGTGTGAACATTCGATGTGAACGCTCGGTGAGAACGCTCGGTGTGAACGTTCGGTGTGAACGCTCGGTGTGAACACTCGGTGTGAACACTCGGTGAGAATGCTCGGTGTGAACATTCGATGTGAACACTCGGTGAGAACGCTCGGTGTGAACATTCGGTGAGAACGCTCGGTGTGCACATTCGGTGTGAACGCTCGGTGTGAACGCAGGGTGTGAACATTCAGTGTGAATGCAGGGTGTGAATGTTCAGTGTGAACATTCGGTGTGAACGCTCGGTGTGAACGCTCGGTGTGAACATTCGGTGTGAACACTCGGTGAGAACGCTCGGTGTGAACATTCGGTGTGAACGCTCGGTGTGAACATTCGGTGAGAACGCTCGGTGTGAACACTCGGGGTGAACATTCGGTGTGAACATTCGATGTGAACGCTCGGTGAGAACGCTCGGTGTGAACGCTCGGTGTGAACATTCGGTGTGAACATTCGGTGTGAACGCTCGGTGTGAACGCTCGGTGTGAACACTCGGTGAGAACGCTCGGTGTGAACGCTCGGTGTGAACACTCGGTGAGAACGCTCGGTGTGAACGCTCGGTGTGAACATTCGGTGTGAACACTCGGTGAGAACGCTCGGTGTGAACATTCGATGTGAACGCTCGGTGAGAACGCTCGGTGTGAACATTCGATGTGAACGCTCGGTGAGAACGCTCGGTGTGAACGTTCGGTGTGAACGCTCGGTGTGAACGCTCGGTGTGAACACTCGGTGTGAACATTTGATGTGAACACTCGGTGAGAACGCTCGGTGTGAACATTCGATGTGAACACTCGGTGTGAACATTCGATGTGAACACTCGGTGAGAACGCTCGGTGTGAACATTCGATGTGAACACTCGGTGAGAACGCTCGGTGTGAACATTCGGTGTGAACGCTCGGTGTGAACATTCGATGTGAACACTCGGTGAGAACGCTCGGTGTGAACATTCGATGTGAACGCTCGGTGTGAACATTCGATGTGAACGCTCAGTGTGAACATTCGGTGTGAACGCTCGGTGTGAACACTCGGTGTGAACGCTCAGTGTGAACATTCGGTGTGAACGCTCGGTGAGAACACTCGGTGTGAACGCTTGGTGTGAACATTCGATGTGAACGCTCGGTGTGAACGCTCGGTGTGAACTTTCGGTGTGAACGCTCGGTGTGAACACTCGGTGAGAACGCTCGGTGTGAACGCTCGGTGTGAACGTTCGATGTGAACACTCGGTGAGAACGCTCGGTGTGAACATTCGATGTGAACATTCGATGTGAACGCTCGGTGTGAACGCTCGGTGTGAACACTCGGTGTGAACATTTGATGTGAACACTCGGTGAGAACGCTCGGTGTGAACATTCGATGTGAACACTCGGTGTGAACATTCGATGTGAACACTCGGTGAGAACGCTCGGTGTGAACATTCGATGTGAACACTCGGTGTGAACATTCGATGTGAACACTCGGTGAGAACGCTCAGTGTGAACATTCGATGTGAACACTCGGTGAGAACGCTCGGTGTGAACATTCGGTGTGAACGCTCGGTGTTAACATTCGATGTGAACACTCGGTGAGAACGCTCGGTGTGAACATTCGATGTGAACACTCGGTGTGAACGCTCGGAGTTAACGTTCGATGTGAACACTCGGTGTGAACGCTCGGTGTGAACACTCGGTGAGAACGCTCGGTGTGAACATTCGGTGTGAACGCTCGGTGAGAACGCTCGGTGTGAACATTCGGTGAGAACGCTCGGTGAGAATGCTCGGTGTGAACATTCGATGTGAACGCTCGGTGTGAACGCTCGGTGTGAACATTCGATGTGAACGCTCGGTGTGAACGCTCGGTGTGAACGCTCGGTGAGAACGCTCGGAGTTAACATTCGGTGTGAACGCTCGGTGTGAACGCTCGGTGTGAACACTCGGTAAGAACGCTCGGTGTGAACGCTCGGTGTGAACACTCGGTGAGAACGCTCGGTGTGAACGCTCGGTGTGAACATTCGGTGTGAACACTCGGTGAGAACGCTCGGTGTGAACATTCGATGTGAACGCTCGGTGAGAACGCTCGGTGTGAACATTCGATGTGAACGCTCGGTGAGAACGCTCGGTGTGAACGTTCGGTGTGAACACTCGGTGTGAACATTTGATGTGAACACTCGGTGAGAACGCTCGGTGTGAACATTCGATGTGAACACTCGGTGAGAACGCTCGGTGTGAACATTCGATGTGAACACTCGGTGAGAACGCTCGGTGTGAACATTCGGTGTGAACGCTCGGTGTGAACATTCGATGTGAACACTCGGTGAGAACGCTCGGTGTGAACATTCGATGTGAACGCTCGGTGTGAACATTCGATGTGAACGCTCAGTGTGAACATTCGGTGTGAACGCTCGGTGTGAACACTCGGTGTGAACGCTCAGTGTGAACATTCGGTGTGAACGCTCGGTGTGAACACTCGGTGTGAACGCTTGGTGTGAACATTCGATGTGAACGCTCGGTGTGAACGCTCGGTGTGAACTTTCGGTGTGAACGCTCGGTGTGAACACTCGGTGAGAACGCTCGGTGTGAACGCTCGGTGTGAACGTTCGATGTGAACACTCGGTGAGAACGCTCGGTGTGAACATTCGATGTGAACATTCGATGTGAACGCTCGGTGTGAACGCTCGGTGTGAACACTCGGTGTGAACATTCGATGTGAACGCTCGGTGTGAACGCTCGGTGTGAACATTCGATGTGAACGCTCGGTGTGAACGCTCGGTGTGAACGCTCGGTGAGAACGCTCGGAGTTAACGTTCGATGTGAACACTCGGTGTGAACGCTCGGTGTGAACACTCGGTGAGAACGCTCGGTGTGAACATTCGGTGTGAACGCTCGGTGAGAACGCTCGGTGTGAACGCAGGGTGTGAACATTCGGTGAGAACGCTCGGTGTGAACATTCGGTGTGAACGCTCGGTGTGAACGCAGGGTGTGAACATTCGGTGAGAACGCTCGGTGTGAACATTCGGTGTGAACATTCGGTGAGAACGCTCGGTGAGAACGCTCGGTGTGAACATTCGGTGTGAACGCTCGGTTTGAACGCTCGGTGTGAACATTCGGTGTGAACACTCGGTGAGAACGCTCGGTGTGAACATTCGGTGTGAACGCTCGGTGTGAACACTCGGTGAGAACGCTCGGTGTGAACATTCGGTGTGAACGTTCGGTGTGAACATTCGATGTGAACGCTCGGTGTGAACATTCGATGTGAACGCTCGGTGTGAACATTCGGTGTGAACGCTCGGTGTGAACATTCGGTGAGAACACTCGGTGTGAACACTCGGTGTGAACGTTCGGTGTGAACATTCGGTGTGAACGCTCGGTGTGAACATTCGATGTGAACGCTCGGTGAGAACGCTCGGTGTGAACGCTCGGTGTGAACATTCGGTGTGAACACTCGGTGAGAACATTCGATGTGAACGCTCGGTGTGAACGCTCGGTGTGAACGCTCGGTGTGAACGCAGGGTGTGAACATTCAGTGTGAATGCAGGGTGTGAATGTTCAGTGTGAACATTCGATGTGAACGCTCGGTGAGAACGCTCGGTGTGAACATTCGATGTGAACGCTCGGTGAGAACGCTCGGTGTGAACGTTCGGTGTGAACGCTCGGTGTGAACACTCGGTGTGAACACTCGGTGAGAATGCTCGGTGTGAACATTCGATGTGAACACTCGGTGAGAACGCTCGGTGTGAACATTCGGTGAGAACGCTCGGTGTGAACATTCGGTGTGAACGCTCGGTGTGAACGCAGGGTGTGAACATTCAGTGTGAATGCAGGGTGTGAATGTTCAGTGTGAACATTCGGTGTGAACGCTCGGTGTGAACGCTCGGTGTGAACATTCGGTGTGAACACTCGGTGAGAACGCTCGGTGTGAACGCTCGGTGTGAACATTCGGTGTGAACACTCGGTGAGAACGCTCGGTGTGAACATTCGATGTGAACATTCGATGTGAACGCTCGGTGTGAACGCTCGGTGTGAACACTCGGTGTGAACATTTGATGTGAACACTCGGTGTGAACGCTTGGTGTGAACTTTCGGTGTGAACGCTCGGTGTGAACACTCGGTGAGAACGCTCGGTGTGAACGCTCGGTGTGAACGTTCGATGTGAACACTCGGTGAGAACGCTCGGTGTGAACATTCGATGTGAACATTCGATGTGAACGCTCGGTGTGAACGCTCGGTGTGAACACTCGGTGTGAACATTTGATGTGAACACTCGGTGAGAACGCTCGGTGTGAACATTCGATGTGAACACTCGGTGTGAACATTCGATGTGAACACTCGGTGAGAACGCTCGGTGTGAACATTCGATGTGAACACTCGGTGTGAACATTCGATGTGAACACTCGGTGAGAACGCTCAGTGTGAACATTCGATGTGAACACTCGGTGAGAACGCTCGGTGTGAACATTCGGTGTGAACGCTCGGTGTGAACATTCGATGTGAACACTCGGTGAGAACGCTCGGTGTGAACATTCGATGTGAACACTCGGTGTGAACATTCGATGTGAACGCTCGGTGTGAACACTCGGTGTGAACGCTCAGTGTGAACATTCGGTGTGAACGCTCGGTGTGAACACTCGGTGTGAACGCTTGGTGTGAACATTCGATGTGAACGCTCGGTGTGAACGCTCGGTGTGAACTTTCGGTGTGAACGCTCGGTGTGAACACTCGGTGAGAACGCTCGGTGTGAACGCTCGGTGTGAACGTTCGATGTGAACACTCGGTGAGAACGCTCGGTGTGAACATTCGATGTGAACATTCGATGTGAACGCTCGGTGTGAACGCTCGGTGTGAACACTCGGTGTGAACATTCGATGTGAACGCTCGGTGTGAACGCTCGGTGTGAACGCTCGGTGAGAACGCTCGGAGTTAACGTTCGATGTGAACACTCGGTGTGAACGCTCGGTGTGAACACTCGGTGAGAACGCTCGGTGTGAACATTCGGTGTGAACGCTCGGTGAGAACGCTCGGTGTGAACATTCGGTGAGAACGCTCGGTGTGAACATTCGGTGAGAACGCTCGGTGAGAATGCTCGGTGTGAACATTCGATGTGAACGCTCGGTGTGAACGCTCGGTGTGAACATTCGATGTGAACGCTCGGTGTGAACGCTCGGTGTGAACGCTCGGTGAGAACGCTCGGAGTTAACATTCGGTGTGAACGCTCGGTGTGAACGCTCGGTGTGAACACTCGGTGAGAACGCTCGGTGTGAACGCTCGGTGTGAACACTCGGTGAGAACGCTCGGTGTGAACGCTCGGTGTGAACATTCGGTGTGAACACTCGGTGAGAACGCTCGGTGTGAACATTCGATGTGAACGCTCGGTGAGAACGCTCGGTGTGAACATTCGATGTGAACGCTCGGTGAGAACGCTCGGTGTGAACGTTCGGTGTGAACGCTCGGTGTGAACGCTCGGTGTGAACACTCGGTGTGAACATTTGATGTGAACACTCGGTGAGAACGCTCGGTGTGAACATTCGATGTGAACACTCGGTGTGAACATTCGATGTGAACACTCGGTGAGAACGCTCGGTGTGAACATTCGATGTGAACACTCGGTGAGAACGCTCGGTGTGAACATTCGGTGTGAACGCTCGGTGTGAACATTCGATGTGAACACTCGGTGAGAACGCTCGGTGTGAACATTCGATGTGAACGCTCGGTGTGAACATTCGATGTGAACGCTCAGTGTGAACATTCGGTGTGAACGCTCGGTGTGAACACTCGGTGTGAACGCTCAGTGTGAACATTCGGTGTGAACGCTCGGTGTGAACACTCGGTGTGAACGCTTGGTGTGAACATTCGATGTGAACGCTCGGTGTGAACATTCGGTGTGAACGTTCGGTGAGAACGCTCGGTGAGAACGCTCGGTGTGAACATTCGGTGTGAACGCTCGGTTTGAACGCTCGGTGTGAACATTCGGTGTGAACACTCGGTGAGAACGCTCGGTGTGAACATTCGGTGTGAACGCTCGGTGTGAACACTCGGTGAGAACGCTCGGTGTGAACATTCGGTGTGAACGTTCGGTGTGAACATTCGATGTGAACGCTCGGTGTGAACATTCAATGTGAACGCTCGGTGTGAACATTCGGTGTGAACGCTCGGTGTGAACATTCGGTGAGAACACTCGGTGTGAACACTCGGTGTGAACGTTCGGTGTGAACATTCGGTGTGAACGCTCGGTGTGAACATTCGATGTGAACGCTCGGTGAGAACGCTCGGTGTGAACGCTCGGTGTGAACATTCGGTGTGAACACTCGGTGAGAACATTCGATGTGAACGCTCGGTGTGAACGCTCGGTGTGAACGCTCGGTGTGAACGCAGGGTGTGAACATTCAGTGTGAATGCAGGGTGTGAATGTTCAGTGTGAACATTCGATGTGAACGCTCGGTGAGAACGCTCGGTGTGAACATTCGATGTGAACGCTCGGTGAGAACGCTCGGTGTGAACGTTCGGTGTGAACGCTCGGTGTGAACACTCGGTGTGAACACTCGGTGAGAATGCTCGGTGTGAACATTCGATGTGAACACTCGGTGAGAACGCTCGGTGTGAACATTCGGTGAGAACGCTCGGTGTGAACATTCGGTGTGAACGCTCGGTGTGAACGCAGGGTGTGAACATTCAGTGTGAATGCAGGGTGTGAATGTTCAGTGTGAACATTCGGTGTGAACGCTCGGTGTGAAGGCTCGGTGTGAACATTCGGTGTGAACACTCGGTGAGAACGCTCGGTGTGAACATTCGGTGTGAACGCTCGGTGTGAACATTCGGTGAGAACGCTCGGTGTGAACACTCGGGGTGAACATTCGGTGTGAACATTCGATGTGAACGCTCGGTGAGAACGCTCGGTGTGAACATTCGGTGTGAACATTCGGTGTGAACGCTCGGTGTGAACGCTCGGTGTGAACACTCGGTGAGAACGTTCGTTGTGAACGCTCGGTGTGAACACTCGGTGAGAACGCTCGGTGTGAACGCTCGGTGTGAACATTCGGTGTGAACACTCGGTGAGAACGCTCGGTGTGAACATTCGATGTGAACGCTCGGTGAGAACGCTCGGTGTGAACATTCGATGTGAACGCTCGGTGAGAACGCTCGGTGTGAACGTTCGGTGTGAACGCTCGGTGTGAACGCTCGGTGTGAACATTTGATGTGAACACTCGGTGAGAACGCTCGGTGTGAACATTCGATGTGAACACTCGGTGTGAACATTCGATGTGAACACTCGGTGAGAACGCTCGGTGTGAACATTCGATGTGAACACTCGGTGAGAACGCTCGGTGTGAACATTCGGTGTGAACGCTCGGTGTGAACATTCGATGTGAACACTCGGTGAGAACGCTCGGTGTGAACATTCGATGTGAACGCTCGGTGTGAACATTCGATGTGAACGCTCAGTGTGAACATTCGGTGTGAACGCTCGGTGTGAACACTCGGTGTGAACGCTCAGTGTGAACATTCGGTGTGAACGCTCGGTGTGAACACTCGGTGTGAACGCTTGGTGTGAACATTCGATGTGAACGCTCGGTGTGAACGCTCGGTGTGAACGCTCGGTGTGAACGTTCGATGTGAACACTCGGTGAGAACGCTCGGTGTGAACATTCGATGTGAACATTCGATGTGAACGCTCGGTGTGAACGCTCGGTGTGAACACTCGGTGTGAACATTCGATGTGAACGCTCGGTGTGAACGCTCGGTGTGAACATTCGATGTGAACGCTCGGTGTGAACGCTCGGTGTGAACGCTCGGTGAGAACGCTCGGAGTTAACGTTCGATGTGAACACTCGGTGTGAACGCTCGGTGTGAACACTCGGTGAGAACGCTCGGTGTGAACATTCGGTGTGAACGCTCGGTGAGAACGCTCGGTGTGAACATTCGGTGAGAACGCTCGGTGTGAACAACGTTCGGTGTGAACACTCGGTGAGAACGCTCGGTGTGAACACTCGGTGAGAACGCTCGGTGTGAACATTCGGTGTGAACGCTCGGTGTGAACACTCGGTGAGAACGCTCGGTGTGAACATTCGGTGTGAACATTCGGTGTGAACATTCGATGTGAACGCTCGGTGTGAACACTCGGTGAGAACGCTCGGTGAGAACGCTCGGTGTGAACGCTCGGTGTGAACATTCGGTGTGAACACTCGGTGAGAACGCTCGGTGTGAACGCTCGGTGTGAACATTCGGTGTGAACACTCGGTGAGAACGCTCGGTGTGAACATTCGATGTGAACGCTCGGTGAGAACGCTCGGTGTGAACATTCGATGTGAACGCTCGGTGTGAACGCTCGGTGTGAACGTTCGGTGTGAACGCTCGGTGAGAACGCTCGGTGTGAACGCTCGGTGAGAACGCTCGGTGTGAACACTCGGTGTGAACGCTCGGTGTGAACACAGGGTGTGAACATTCAGTGTGAATGCAGGGTGTGAATGTTCAGTGTGAACATTCGATGTGAACGCTCGGTGAGAACGCTCGGTGTGAACATTCGGTGTGAACATTCGGTGAGAACGCTCGGTGAGAACGCTCGGTGTGAACATTCGGTGTGAACGCTCGGTGTGAACGCTCGGTGTGAACATTCGGTGTGAACACTCGGTGAGAACGCTCGGTGTGAACATTCGGTGTGAACATTCAGTGTGAACGCTCGGTGTGAACACTCGGTGTGAACGCTCAGTGTGAACATTCGGTGTGAACGTTCGGTGTGAACACTCGGTGAGAACGCTCAGTGTGAACACTCGGTGAGAACGCTCGGTCTGAACATTCGGTGTGAACGCTCGGTGTGAACACTCGGTGAGAACGCTCGGTGTGAACATTCGGTGTGAACGCTCGGTGTGAACACTCGGTGAGAACGCTCGGTGTGAACATTCGGTGTGAACGCTCGGTGTGAACACTCGGTGAGAACGCTCGGTGTGAACATTCGGTGTGAACATTCGGTGTGAACATTCGATGTGAACGCTCGGTGTGAACACTCGGTGAGAACGCTCGGTGAGAACGCTCGGTGTGAACGCTCGGTGTGAACATTCGGTGTGAACACTCGGTGAGAACGCTCGGTGTGAACATTCGATGTGAACACTCGGTGAGAACGCTCGGTCTGAACATTCGGTGTGAACGCTCGGTGTGAACACTCGGTGAGAACGCTCGGTGTGAACATTCGGTGTGAACGCTCGGTGTGAACACTCGGTGAGAACGCTCGGTGTGAACATTCGGTGTGAACGCTCGGTGTGAACACTCGGTGAGAACGCTCGGTGTGAACATTCGGTGTGAACATTCGGTGTGAACATTCGATGTGAACGCTCGGTGTGAACACTCGGTGAGAACGCTCGGTGAGAACGCTCGGTGTGAACGCTCGGTGTGAACATTCGGTGTGAACACTCGGTGAGAACGCTCGGTGTGAACATTCGATGTGAACACTCGGTGAGAACGCTCGGTGTGAACATTCGGTGAGAACGCTCGGTGTGAACGCAGGGTGTGAACATTCAGTGTGAATGCAGGGTGTGAATGTTCAGTGTGAACATTCGGTGTGAACGCTCGGTGTGAACGCTCGGTGTGAACATTCGGTGTGAACACTCGGTGAGAACGCTCGGTGTGAACATTCGGTGTGAACGCTCGGTGTGAACATTCGGTGAGAACGCTCGGTGTGAACACTCGGTGAGAACGCTCGGTGTGAACATTCGATGTGAACGCTCGGTGTGAACACTCGGTGAGAACGCTCGGTGTGAACGCTCGGTGTGAACATTCGGTGTGAACGCTCGGTGTGAACGCTCGGTGTGAACACTCGGTGAGAACGCTCGGTTTGAACGCTCGGTGTGAACACTCGGTGAGAACGCTCGGTGTGAACGCTCGGTGTGAACATTCGGTGTGAACACTCGGTGAGAACGCTCGGTGTGAACATTCGATGTGAACGCTCGGTGAGAACGCTCGGTGTGAACATTCGATGTGAACGCTCAGTGAGAACGCTCGGTGTGAACGTTCGGTGTGAACACTCGGTGTGAACATTTGATGTGAACACTCGGTGAGAACGCTCGGTGTGAACATTCGATGTGAACACTCGGTGTGAACATTCGATGTGAACACTCGGTGAGAACGCTCGGTGTGAACATTCGATGTGAACACTCGGTGAGAACGCTCGGTGTGAACATTCGGTGTGAACGCTCGGTGTGAACATTCGATGTGAACACTCGGTGAGAACGCTCGGTGTGAACATTCGGTGTGAACGCTCGGTGTGAACATTCGGTGTGAACACTCGGTGAGAACGCTCGGTGTGAACATTTGGTGAGAACGCTCGGTGTGAACATTCGGTGTGAACGCTCGGTGTGAACGCAGGGTGTGAACATTCGGTGAGAACGCTCGATGTGAACATTCGGTGTGAACATTCGGTGTGAACGCTCGGTGTGAACATTCGGTGAGAACGCTCGGTGTGAACATTCGGTGTGAACATTCGGTGTGAACGCTCGGTGTGAACGCAGGGTGTGAACATTCGGTGAGAACGCTCGGTGTGAACATTCGGTGAGAACGCTCGGTGAGAACGCTCGGTGTGAACATTCGGTGTGAACGCTCGGTGTGAACGCTCGGTGTGAACATTCGGTGTGAACACTCGGTGAGAACGCTCGGTGTGAACATTCGGTGTGAACATTCGGTGTGAACACTCGGTGAGAACGCTCGGTGTGAACGCTCGGTGTGAACATTCGGTGTGAACACTCGGTGTGAACGCTCGGTGTGAACATTCGGTGTGAACATTCAGTGTGAACGCTCGGTGTGAACACTCGGTGAGAACGCTCGGTGTGAACATTCAGTGTGAACGCTCGGTGTGAACACTCGGTGAGAACGCTCGGTGTGAACATTCGGTGTGAACATTCGGTGTGAACGCTCGGTGTGAACGCAGGGTGTGAACATTCGGTGAGAACGCTCGGTGTGAACATTCGGTGTGAACATTCGGTGAGAACGCTCGGTGAGAACGCTCGGTGTGAACGCTCGGTGTGAACGCTCGGTGTGAACATTCGGTGTGAACACTCGGTGAGAACGCTCGGTGTGAACATTCGGTGTGAACATTCAGTGTGAACGCTCGGTGTGAACACTCGGTGAGAACGCTCGGTGTGAACATTCAGTGTGAACACTCGGTGTGAACACTCGGTGAGAACGCTCGGTGTGAACACTCGGTGAGAACGCTCGGTGTGAACATTCGGTGTGAACATTCAGTGTGAACGCTCGGTGTGAACACTCGGTGAGAACGCTCGGTGTGAACATTCAGTGTGAACGCTCGGTGTGAACACTCGGTGAGAACGCTCGGTGTGAACATTCGGTGTGAACATTCGGTGTGAACGCTCGGTGTGAACGCTCGGTGTGAACATTCGGTGTGAACATTCGGTGAGAACGCTCGGTGAGAACGCTCGGTGTGAACATTCGGTGTGAACGCTCGGTGTGAACGCTCGGTGTGAACATTCGGTGTGAACACTCGGTGTGAACATTCAGTTTGAACGCTCGGTGTGAACATTCAGTTTGAACGCTCGGTGTGAACACTCGGTGAGAACGCTCGGTGTGAACGCTCGGTGTGAACGCTCGGTGTGAACGCTTGGTGTGAACGCAGGATTGTCGGGGGTCCGGGGATTGTCGGGGGTCCGGGGATTGTTGGGGGTCCGGGGATTGTTGGGGGTCCGGGGATTGTTGGGGGTCCGGAGTCTGTCGGGGGGTCGGCCGGGCGCGGCGGGGGGGGGGGGGTGAACTCCTCCTTCTCCTGACCCAGAAGCAGAGCCGGAGATTTCCCCCCTGGTCCCCCCCCCATTCTCCCCTCACTTTCACCCCCCCCCCCCCCCCCGGGGGCCCCGGGTCCTGGGAATTGAGGCCGGCCAGAGTTAAAATTCAAATAGTTCCAATGATCTCATTAACATATTCTAATCCCCCCCCCCCCTCGGAGCGGGTCCGGGGGCTGATTCCCCAATTTTAAGAATTTAACCCCCGCCCTGGGATTAAAATTCTCCCTTAAATCACCACTGGGCTGATGGGTTTTAAAGTGCTGAGTCCGGGCCGGCTCCGGGCGGGGGGCGGGCCGGGTCCGGGCGGGGGGCGGGGGGCGGGCCGGGTCCGGGCGGGGCCGGGTTTTGGGCCGGGTTTTGGGCCGGGTCCGGGCGGGGGGGGCGGGCCGGGTTTTGGGCCGGGTCCGGGCGGGGGGCGGGCCGGGTCCGGGCGGGGGGCGGGCCGGGTCCGGGCGGGGGGCGGGCCGGGTCCGGGCGGGGGGCGGGCCGGGTTTTGGGCCGGGTCCGGGCGGGGCCGGGGGCGGGCCGGGTTTTGGGCCGGGTCCGGGCGGGGGGCGGGCCGGGTCCGGGCGGGGGGCGGGCCGGGTCCGGGCGGGGGGCGGGCCGGGTTTTGGGCCGGGTCCGGGCGGGGGGCGGGCCGGGTTTTGGGCCGGGTCCGGGCGGGGGGCGGGCCGGGTTCCAATGTCAAATGACGCTCATTCGCTGAATTGCAGCTTCCGTTTGACGACAGCGTCTCCGGGGATACCGAGTAAATAAATAAATAAATAAATAAATAAAGAAAGGGACCGGCCCGGGACAGAGAGAGAGTCTGGAGTCTGGAGTCTGGAGAGTCCTGGACCCGGACTGAGGGCGGGACAGACGGGCTGAGTTAGTGAGAGTCAAGAGCTGGTCTGGAGTGAGTGAATGTGAGCTGGGGAGGATTAATGAGGAGACAGTCAGAGAGTGGGACTGGACTGGTCTAGACTGAGAGACAGAGCACTGGAGACAGTCACAGAGTGGGACTGGACTGGTCTAGACTGAGAGACAGAGCACTGGAGACAGTCACAGAGTGGGACTGGACTTGTCTAGACTGAGAGACAGAGGACTGGAGACAGTCACAGAGTGGGTCTGGACTGGTCTAGACTGAGAGACAGAGCACTGGAGACAGTCACAGAGTGGGACTGGACTGGTCTAGACTGAGAGACAGAGCACTGGAGACAGTCACAGAGTGGGACTGGACTGGTCTAGACTGAGAGACAGAGCACTGGAGACAGTCACAGAGTGGGACTGGACTTGTCTAGACTGAGAGACAGAGGACTGGAGACAGTCACAGAGTGGGTCTGGACTGGTCTAGACTGAGAGACAGAGCACTGGAGACAGTCACAGAGTGGGACTGGACTGGTCTAGACTGAGAGACAGAGCACTGGAGACAGTCACAGAGTGGGTCTGGACTGGTCTAGACTGAGAGACAGAGCACTGGAGACAGTCACAGAGTGGGACTGGACTGGTCTAGACTGAGAGACAGAGCACTGGAGACAGTCACAGAGTGGGTCTGGACTGATCTAGACTGAGAGACAGAGCACTGGAGACAGTCACAGAGTGGGTCTGGACTGGTCTAGACTGAGAGACAGAGCAGGCTGGACAGAGCTTGACAGGGGGCGAGTTGCTGAAAGAGATGGGAGAGGCTGAATGTCGGGAGCAGGAGATGGGTTCGGGTTAGTTTGGGGGAAAGGAGTGAGTCCAAGACGGGTTCCATTGAGAATCGACCCAGAGGAGTGAGTGATAAAGCTCCAGTTATTGAGTTGTCAGTGAGATCGGCCCTGGGCCCTCGAGTCAGACTGAGGCACGGTCAGAAGGTGCAGTCACCTGACATCTCAACATTGCTGACCCAACAAAGTCCTACAACAGGGACTGACACTGACCGGCAGTGACCAGGACTGCAGTGGGTCCTGTGACCAATTCCCAGAATCATGGCACACAGGTCAGTACAAGGCTCAGGCCTCATATTCCAGCCTCTTGTAAAGTCACCTCACAGCCCGCATCTCTGCTCTGTGGGTCTTCACGGTGCCTCAGTGGCTCTCACTCTCACCTCGGAGTCACAGGCTCGTGGCCTCAAACCCCATCCACAGACTTGACCACAAAATCCAGGCGGACACTCCCAGTGCAGTACTGAGGGAGCGCTGCACTGTTGTCCGGTCAGTACTGAGGGAGTGCTGCACTGTCGGAGGGTCAGTACTGAGGGAGCGCTGCACTGTCGGAGGGTCAGTACTGAGGGAGCGCCGCACTGTCGGAGGGTCAGTACTGAGGGAGCGCCGCACTGTCGGAGGGTCAGTACTGAGGGAGCGCCGCACTGTCGGAGGGTCAGTACTGAGGGAGCGCCGCACTGTCGGAGGGTCAGTACTGAGGGAGCGCCGCACCGTCGGAGGGTCGGTACTGAGGGAGCGCCGCACTGTCGGAGGGTCAGTACTGAGGGAGCGCCGCACTGTCGGAGGGTCAGTACTGAGGGAGCGCCGCACTGTCGGAGGGTCAGTACTGAGGGAGCGCCGCACTGTCGGAGGGTCAGTACTGAGGGAGCGCCGCACTGTCGGAGTGTCAGTACTGAGGGAGTGCTGCACTGTCGGAGGGTCGGTACCGAGGGAGCGCCGCACTGTCGGAGGGTCGGTACCGAGGGAGCGCCGCACTGTCGGAGGGTCGGTACCGAGGGAGCGCCGCACTGTCGGAGGGTCGGTACCGAGGGAGCGCCGCACTGTCGGAGGGTCGGTACCGAGGGAGCGCCGCACTGTCGGAGGGTCGGTACCGAGGGAGCGCCGCACTGTCGGAGGGTCGGTACCGAGGGAGCGCCGCACTGTCGGAGGGTCGGTACCGAGGGAGCGCCGCACTGTCGGAGGGTCGGTACCGAGGGAGCGCCGCACTGTCGGAGGGTCGGTACCGAGGGAGCGCCGCACTGTCGGAGGGTCGGTACCGAGGGAGCGCCGCACTGTCGGAGGGTCGGTACCGAGGGAGCGCCGCACTGTCGGAGGGTCGGTACCGAGGGAGCGCCGCACTGTCGGAGGGTCGGTACCGAGGGAGCGCCGCACTGTCGGAGGGTCGGTACCGAGGGAGCGCCGCACTGTCGGAGGGTCGGTACCGAGGGAGCGCCGCACTGTCGGAGGGTCGGTACCGAGGGAGCGCCGCACTGTCGGAGGGTCGGTACCGAGGGAGCGCCGCACTGTCGGAGGGTCGGTACCGAGGGAGCGCCGCACTGTCGGAGGGTCGGTACCGAGGGAGCGCCGCACTGTCGGAGGGTCGGTACCGAGGGAGCGCCGCACTGTCGGAGGGTCGGTACCGAGGGAGCGCCGCACTGTCGGAGGGTCGGTACCGAGGGAGCGCCGCACTGTCGGAGGGTCGGTACCGAGGGAGCGCCGCACTGTCGGAGGGTCGGTACCGAGGGAGCGCCGCACTGTCGGAGGGTCGGTACCGAGGGAGCGCCGCACTGTCGGAGGGTCGGTACCGAGGGAGCGCCGCACTGTCGGAGGGTCGGTACCGAGGGAGCGCCGCACTGTCGGAGGGTCGGTACCGAGGGAGCGCCGCACTGTCGGAGGGTCGGTACCGAGGGAGCGCCGCACTGTCGGAGGGTCGGTACCGAGGGAGCGCCGCACTGTCGGAGGGTCGGTACCGAGGGAGCGCCGCACTGTCGGAGGGTCGGTACCGAGGGAGCGCCGCACTGTCGGAGGGTCGGTACCGAGGGAGCGCCGCACTGTCGGAGGGTCGGTACCGAGGGAGCGCCGCACTGTCGGAGGGTCGGTACCGAGGGAATGCTGCACTGTCGTTGGTGCCGTCTGAGTCAGAAGGTCGTGGGTTCAGGTCCCACTCCAGAGAGTTGAGCACAAAATCCTGGCTGACACTCCCAGCGCAATACTGAGGGAGTGCTGCACTGTCGGAGGGTCAGTACTGAGGGAATGCTGTACTGTCGGAGGGTCAGTACTGAGGGAGCGCCGCACTGTCGGAGGGTCAGTACTGAGGGAGTGCTGCACTGTCGGAGGGTCAGTACTGAGGGAGCGCCGCACTGTCGGAGGGTCAGTACTTTTTTTTTATTCGTTCACGGGATGTGGGCGTCGCTGGCGAGGCCGGCATTTATTGCCCATCCCTAATTGCCCCTTGAGAAGGTGGTGGTGAGCCGCCTTCTTGAACCGCTGCAGTCCGTGTGGTGATGGTTCTCCCACAGTGCTGTTAGGAAGGGAGTTCCAGGATTTTGACCCAGCGACAATGAAGGAACGGCGATATATTTCCAAGTCGAGATGGTGTGTGACTTGGAGGGGAACGTGCAGGTGGTGTTGTTCCCATGCGCCTGCTGCTCTTGTCCTTCTAGGTGGTAGAGGTCGCGGGTTTGGGAGGTGCTGTCGAAGAAGCCTTGGCGAGTTGCTGCAGTGCATCCTGTGGATGGTACACACTGCAGCTACAGTGCGCCGGTGGTGAAGGGAGTGAATGTTTAGGGTGGTGGATGGGGTACCAATCAAGCGGGCTGCTTTGCCCTGGATGGTGTCGAGCTTCTTGAGTGTTGTTGGAGCTGCACTCATCCAGGCAAGTGGAGAGTATTCCATCACACTCCTGACTTGTGCCTTGTAGATGGTGGAAAGGCTTTGGGGAGTCAGGAGGTGAGTCACTCGTCGCAGAATACCCAGCCTCTGACCTGCTCTCGTAGCCACAGTATTTATATGGCTGGTCCAGTTAAGTTTCTGGTCAATGGTGACCCCCAGGATGTTGATGGTGGGGGATTCAGCGATGGTAATGCAAATTGAATGTCAAGGGGAGGTGGTTCGACTCTCTCTTGTTGGAGATGGTCATTGCCTGGCACTTATCTGGCGCGAATGTTACTTGCCACTTATGAGCCCAAGCCTGGATGTTGTCCAGGTCTTGCTGCATGCGGGCTCGGACTGCTTCATTATCTGAGGGGTTGCGAATGGAACTGAACACTGTGCAGTCATCAGCGAACATCCCCATTTCTGACCTTACGATGGAGGGAAGGTCATTGATGAAGCAGCTGAAGATGGTTGGGCCTAGGACACTGCCCTGAGGAACTCCTGCAGCAATGCCCTGGGGCTGAGATGATTGGCCTCCAACAACCACCACCATCTTCCTTTGTGCTAGGTATGACTCCAGCCATTGGAGAGTTTTCCTCCTGATTCCCATGGACTTCAATTTTACTAGGGCTCCTTGGTGCCACACTCGGTCAAATGCTGCCTTGATGTCAAGGGCAGTCACTCTCACCTCACCTCTGGAATTCAGCTCTTTTGTCCATGTTTGGACCAAGGCGGTAATGAGGTCTGGAGCCGAGTGGTCCTGGCGGAACCCAAACTGAGCATCGGTGAGCAGGTTATTGGTGAGTAAGTGCCGCTTGATAGCACTGTCGACGACACCTTCTATCACTTTGCTGATGATTGAGAGTAGACTGATGGAGCGGTAATTGGCCGGATTGGATTGGTCCTGCTTTTTGTGGACAGGACATACCTGGGCAATTTTCCACATTGTCGGGTGGATGCCAGTGTTGTAGCTGTACTGGAACAGCTTGGCTAGAGGTGCAGCTAGTTCTGGAGCACAAGTCTTCAGCACTACAGCTGGGATGTTGTCGGGGCCCATAGCCTTTGCTGTATCCAGTGCACTCAGCCGTTTCTTGATATCACGTGGAGTGAATCGAATTGGCCGAAGACTGGCTTCTGTGATGGTGGGGATATCGGGAGGAGGCCGAGATGGATCATCCACTCGGCACTTCTGGCTGAAGATGGTTGCAAACGCTTCAGCCTTGTCTTTTACACTCACGTGCTGGACTCCGCCATCATTGAGAATGGGGATGTTTGCAGAGCCTCCTCCTCCCGTTAGTTGTTTAATTGTCCACCACCATTCACGACTGGATGTGGCAGGACTGCAGAGCTTTAGATCTGATCCGTTGGTTGTGGAATCGCTTAGCTCTGTCTATAGCATGTTGCTTCCGCTGTTTAGCATGCATGTAGTCCTGAGTTGTAGCTTCACCAGGTTGGCACCTCGTTTTTAGGTACGCCTGGTGCTGCTCCTGGCATGCTCTTCTACACTCCTCATTGAACCAGGGTTGATCCCCGGGCTTGTTGGTAATGGTAGAGTGAGGAATATGCCAGGCCATGAGGTTACAGATTGTGCTGGAATACAATTCTGCTGCTGCTGATGGCCCACAGCACCTCATGGATGCCCAGTTTTGAGCTGCTCGATCTGTTCTGAATCTATCCCATTTAGCACGGTGGTAGTGCCACACAACACGTTGGATGGTGTCCTCAGTGTGAAGACGGGACTTCATCTCCACGAGGACTGTGCGGTGGTCACTCCTACCAATACTGTCATGGACAGATGCATTTGCGACAGGTAGATTGGTGAGGACGAGGTCAAGTAAGTTTTTCCCTCGTGTTGGTTCACTCACCACCTGCCGCAGGCCCAATCTAGCAGCTATGTCCTTCAGGACTCGGCCAGCTCGGTCAGTAGTGGTGCTACCGAGCCACTCTTGGTGATGGACATTGAAGTCCCCCACCCAGAATACATTTTGTGCCCTTGCTCCCCTCAGTGCTTCCTCCAAGTGGTGTTCAACATGGAGGAGGACTGATTCATCAGCTGAGGGAGGGCGGTAGGTGGTAATCAGCAGGAGGTTTCCTTGCCCATGTTTGACCTGATGCCATGAGATTTCATGGGGTCCAGAGTCAATGTTGAGGACTCCCAGGGCCACTCCCTCCTGACTGTGTATCACTGTACCGCCACCTCTGGTGGGTCTGTCCTGCCGGTGGGACAGGACATACCCAGGGATGGTGATGGAAGAGTCTGGGATGTTGGCTGAAAGATATGATTCTGTGAGTATGGCTATGTCAGGCTGTTGCTTGACTAGTCTGTGGGACAGCTCTCCCAATTTTGGCACAAGTCCCCAGATGTTAGTAAGGAGGACCTTGCAGGGTCGACTGGGCTTGGTGTTTTTTTGCCGTTGTGTCTGATGCCGGGTGGTCCGTCCGGTTTTATTCTTATTATGACTTTTCGTAGCGAGATTTTACAACTGAGTGTCTTGCTAGGCCATTTCAGAGGGCAATTAAGAATCAACCACATTGCTGTGGGTCTGGAGTCACATATCGGCCAGACCGGGTAAGATGTGATAATGACCAGATAATCCGTTCTTAGTGATGTTGGTTGAGGTGTAAATATTGGCCAGGATACGAGGGAGAATTCCCCTGCTCTTCTTCAAAGTGGTGTCATGGGATCTTTTACATCCACCTGAGAGGGCAGACAGGGCCTCAGTTTTACGTCTCAGCCAAAAGACAGCACCTCCGACAGTGCAGCATTCCCTCAGTACTGACCCTTGCTGTTTGTGGGATCTCGACTGAGGGAGCGCCGCACTGTCGGAGGGTCGGTACTGAGGGAGCGCCGCACTGTCGGAGGGTCGGTACTGAGGGAGCGCCGCACTATCGGAGGGTCAGTACTGAGGGAGCGCCGCACTGTCGGAGGGTCGGTACTGAGGGAGCGCCGCACTGTCGGAGGGTCGGTACTGAGGGAGCGCCGCACTTTCGGAGGGTCGGTACTGAGGGAGCGCCGCACTGTCGGAGGGTCGGTACTGAGGGAGCGCCGCACTGTCGGAGGGTCGGTACTGAGGGAGCGCCGCACTGTCGGAGGGTCGGTACTGAGGGAGCGCCGCACTGTCGGAGGGTCGGTACTGAGGGAGGGCCGCACTGTCGGAGGGTCGGTACTGAGGGAGGGCCGCACTGTCGGAGGGTCGGTACTGAGGGAGGGCCGCACTGTCGGAGGGTCAGTACTGAGGGAGCGCCGCTCTGTCGGAGGGTCGGTACTGAGGGAGCGCCGCACTGTCGGAGGGTCGGTACTGAGGGAGCGCCGCACTGTCGGAGGGTCGGTACTGAGGGAGCGCCGCACTGTCGGAGGGTCGGTACTGAGGGAGCGCCGCACTGTCGGAGGGTCGGTACTGAGGGAGCGCCGCACTGTCGGAGGGTCGGTACTGAGTGAGCGCCGCACTGTCGGAGGGTCAGTACTGAGGGATTGCTGCACTGTCGGAGGGTCAGTACTGAGGGAGCGCCGCACTGTCGGAGGGTCAGTACTGAGGGATTGCTGCACTGTCGGAGGTGCTGTCTTTTGGCTGAGACGTAAAACTGAGGCCCTGTCTGCCCTCTCAGGTGGATGTAAAAGATCCCATGACACCACTTTGAAGAAGAGCAGGGAATTCTCCCTCGTATCCTGGCCGATATTTATCCCTCAACCAACATCACTAAAAACGGATTATCTGGTCATTATCACATTGCTGTTTGTGGGATCTTGCTGTGCGCAAATTGGCTGCTGTGTTTCCCACATCACAACAGTGACTACACTTCAGAAAGTGCTTCATTTTCTGTAAAGCTTTGCGACGTCCTGAGGTCGTGAGAGGCCCGTCAGAAATCCAAGCTCCTTCCTTTTCCCCTCGGGATCCTGGATTTGGGTTTGGCGGTTTGTCGTATCTGAGCTTTTTGTGATTCAGGATTTATTTGTGGAAGAGCTCTGCCCAACGGACAAAACCGCCTCACTTTTAATGCTGATCTTTGTCCCTTTCTCAGTACGTACAACGAGCTGTGGGCGCAGGCCCAGTCCAGTCTCAGTGACCTGCTGGATTTAGAGATCTTCACCACGTCCATTGACCCCAGCAAGGATTGGTCGACCTACTTCCGATACCAGGTCAACCTGTTCATCAAGTATATCCGGATCTTCCGGAAGCTGGAGATAGTCCAGGATCAGATGGTCCACCCCCAGAAATGGAACGTTGTTCAGATGCTGCTGGAAGGGGTGATGGGCCGACTGCTCGAGATTCGCAGGGAGATGGTGGAGAGAGGATTCTCGGAGTTTCACTTCATGGACGATGTGATCCAGGACCTGAAACTGACGCCGGTGTGTAAGTCTGAGTGTGTAAGCGTATTCTGTGAGTGTGTAAGCATGGTGCGTTACTGCATGAGTGCACTTCATGAGTGTGTAAGCATATCGTTTGAGTGTATAACTATGTTCATATATCTCTGTATATCTCTGTATATAGTCGTGTACTAATGCTTCAGTGTGAATGAGTGTGTAAATGTGTGCTTTTGATTGTGAGTGTGTAAACATGCCCCTTTGGTGTGGATGTGTGAGCATTCTCCTTTAGTGAGTGTTTAAACACATATTTTGTGCGTGAGCTTGTAATCATGTTTAATACAAGTGTGGAAACATACGATTGTACAGGTACACTCCCTGCATTACTGCTCGACCCCCCCATACACCCCCTGCATTACTACTCGACCCCCCCATACACCCCCTGCATTACTACTTGACCCCCCCATACACCCCCTGCATTACTGCACGACGCCCCATACACCCCCTGCATTACTGCTCGACCCCCCATACACCCCCTGCATTACTGCACGACCCCCCCATACACCCCCTGCATTACTGCTCGACCCCCCATACACCCGCTGCATTACTGCTCGACCCCCCCATACACCCCCTGCATTACTGCTCGACCCCCCCATACACCCCCTGCATTACTGCACGACCCCCCCATACACCCCCTGCATTACTGCTCGACCCCCCATACACCCCCTGCATTACTGCTCGACCCCCCCATACACCCCCTGCATTACTGCTCGACCCCCCATACACCCCCTGCATTACTGCTCGACCCCCCCCATACACCCCCTGCATTACTGCTCGACCCCCCCTCCCCCATACACCCCCTGCATTACTGCACGACCCCCCCATACACCCCCTGCATTACTGCTCGACCCCCCTCCCCCATACACCCCCTGCATTACTGCACGACCCCCCCAAACACCCCCTGCATTACTGCTCGACCCCCCCCCCATACACCCCCTGCATTACTGCTCGACCCCCCCATACACCCCCTGCATTACTGCTCGACCCCCCCATACACCCCCTTCATTACTGCACGACCCCCCCATACACCCCCTGCATTACTGCATGACCCCCCCATACACCCCCTGCATTACTGCACGACCCCCCCTCCCCCATACACCCCCTGCATTACTGCACGACCCCCCCTCCCCCATACACCCCCTGCATTACTGCTGGGCTCTGACACTGTGCAGAGGCCCGAGGCCCGACCCCCCCACCCCGATGTGACAGTCTCCTCAATCATTGTATCACAGAATGATGCAGCACAGGAGGAGGCCATTCGGCCCATCGTGCCTGTGCCGGCTCTTTGAAAGATCTATCCAATTAGTCCCACTCCTGCTCTTTCCCCATAGTCCTGTAAATTTTTCCCCTTCAAGTATTTATCTAATTCCCTTTTGAAAGTTATTATTGAATCTGCTTCCACCGCCCTTTCAGGCAGCGCATTCCAGATCAGAACAACTCGCTGTGTAAAAAAATGTTTCCTTATCTCCCCACTGGAAACAGTTTCTCCTTATTTACTCTATCAAAACCCTTCATGATTTTGAACACCTCGATCAAATCCCCTCTTTACCGTCTCTGTTCCAAGGAGAACAACCCCAGCTTCTCCAGTCTATCCAATTAACTAAAGTCCCTCACCCCTGGAACCATTCTAGTAAATCTCTCCTGCACCCTCTCTTAGGCCTTCACATCCTTCCTAAAGTGCGGAGCCCAGGAACTGTCTGGGTGTGTGACACTCACACCGATATTCAACAGTGAGGGTGATGACACCTTGAAGGAGTGCAGTCCTGAGTGTGGACCATGGGGTAAAGGATCGCACAGGGGGCACAGTGAAGTGTAGAAATGCAGAACTCATAGGGGATTCGATAGTCAGGGGGACAGACAGGTGTTTCTGTGACCGCCGACGTGAGACCCACAGGGTGTGTTACCCCCCTGGTGTCGGGGGTAAAGGACGTCACGGAGAGGGTGCAGAATATTCTGTGGGGGGAAGGGGAACAGACAGAAGTCGTGGTCCATGTGGGAACCAACGACATAGAAAAGGGTCGAGGTCCTGGGGTCAGAGTTTCAGGAGCTGGGGAGGAAGTTAAAAAGCAGGAACTCAAAGGTAGTAATCTCTGGATTACTCCCAGTGTCACACGCGAGTGAGTACAGGAATAGGAAGATAAGGCAGGTTAATGTGTGGCTGGAGAGATGGTGCAGGAGGGAGGGCTTCAGATTCTGGGGCATTGGGACCAGTTCTGGGGGAGGTGGGACCTGTACAGGACGGACGGGTCGCACCTCAACAGGGCCGGGACCAATGTCCTCGTGGGGAGGTTCACTAGTCCTGTGGGGGGAGGTTTAAACTAATTTATCAGGGGGATGGGCACCAGGATGTAGCATTGGAAAGGAGAAACAAGGGACACAAAGGATTGGGAGAGACAGATAGAACTAGAGCAAGAAATAGTACAGTATTAGGTGGGATTGACGATCCGAATTCTTTCCCCTCAGTCTGGTTCAGTAAAAACTGAAGTCGAATACATTTTAAAGTTCATCACAACTTTAATAGCAGGGTTCTTAGTCTGCAGCATTGATTTGGACTCCTGATAGAGTCCCTCTATGCTGGCAGAGCAAGAACAAAAACATACAGAAATCCACACGTTTTTATACTAATCAATAGGGTTGGAACATACTTAACGAGGGTCAACACCAATCATAAGCCGGGCATAGGTTGCCATGCGAGGTTACATTATTTCCGGCCAATCATAAATCGTCCATGTGCTGATCATGCTGCTGTTAGACATCAAAGGGGATAACTTCCTCACCTTCCAACTTGGAATGTTCTTCCCTGTCCCTTCTGTTCCTTATCTCCCAACCTGGAATGTCTTTCAACTTTGGCTAAGTTCGTTACCTATATTGATCTGCCATAAACATGGAGACATTCAGACCAGTCCTTGAATCACATCAAAGACTCTACATTGCTAAGACCATGCAAACCTGCTGACTACGCAAACATATGGCCCAGCAGGAGGCCAGGCCACCTGTACCAATCTCAGTTACTAACTAATTAACCCTTTCTAACCATTTTGCATTCTGCTTCTTTGCCACGTAGACATTTTAATATTTTACTGAAAACTGACCACGTAGGGATTCTCAGGATCAGACTAAGCGAGAATACAAGAAAGTCTAAGATTGGTTTACAGTGCGTGTGTATAAACACACGAAGTGTGGTAAACAAGGTTGGTGAGCTGCAGGTGCAAATATTCACATGGGAGTATGATGTTGTGGCGATAACTGAGACCTGGCTCAAAAAAGGGCAGGATTGGAGACTAAATATTCCTGGATACAAGGTGTTCAGGAAAGATAGGGAAGGAAAGAAAGGAGGGTGGGGAGGGGTGGCAGTATTGATTAAGGAGAATATTGCAGTGCTGGAGAGAGAGGATGTCCTGGAGGGGTCAAGGACAGAATCTATTTGGTTAGAGTTAAGAAATAAAAGAGGTGCCGTTACACTACTGGGTGTATTCTATAGGCCACCAACTAGTGGGAAGTAGATAGAGGAGCAAATTTACAGGGAAATTACAGAGAGGTGCAAGAACCATAGAGTAGTGATAATGGGGGACTTCAACTATCCGAATATAGACTGGGATAGTGATGGTGTAGAGAAACATAGAAAATAGGAGCAGGAGTCGGCCATTTGGCCCTTCTAGCCTGCTCCGCCATTCAATATGGTCATGGCTGATCCTCTATCTCAATACCATATTCCCGCTCTCTCCCCATACCCTTTGTTGCCTTTTGTGTCTAGAAATCTATCTATCTCCTTCTTAAATATATTCAGTGACTTGGCCTCCACAGCCTCCTGTGGTAGAGAATTCTGTAAAGGGCAAAGAGGGGGAGGAATTTCTGAAGTGTGTTCAGGAGAACTTTCTTGATCAATATGTTTCCGGCCCAACGAAGAAGGAGGCATTGCTGGATCTGGTTCTGGGGAATGAGGTGGGCCAAGTGGAGCAAGTGTCAGTGGGGGAACATTTAGGGAACAGCGATCATAATATCATAAGGTTTAGACTAGCTATGGAAAAGGATACAGAGCATTCTAGAGTAAAAATACTCAATTGGAGGAGGGACAATTTCAATGGGATGAGAACAGATCTGGCCCGGGTAAATTGGAATCAAAGATTGGCAGGCAAAACTGTAATTGAACAGTGGGCGGCCTTTAAGGAGGAGATGGTTCAGGTACAGTCCAGGCACATTCCCACGAGGGAGAAAGGAGGGCAACTAAAGCCAGAGCTCCCTGGATGACAAAAGAGATAGAGAGTAAGATGAAATGGAGAAAAGGGGCGTATGTGAGATGTCAGGTTGATAACACAAGTGAGAACCAGGCAGAATATAGAAAGTGCAGAGGGGAAGTGAAAAAGGAAATAAGAGGGACAAAGAGAGAGAATGAGAATAGACTGGCGGCAAATGTAAAAGGGAATCCAAAAGTCTTCTACAGGAATGTGAACAGTAAACGGGGTAGTAAGAGGAGGGGTGGGGCCGATTAGGGACCAAAAAGGAGATCTACTCATAGAGGCAGAGGGGATGGCTGAGGTACTAAATGAGTACTTTGCATCTGTCTTTACCAAGGAAGAAGATGCTGCCAGAGTCTCAGTAAAGGAAGATATAGTTGAGATACTGGATGGGCTAAAAATTGATAAAGAGGAGGTACTAGAAAGGCCGGCTGTACTTAAAGTAGATAAATCACCCGGTCCAGATGGGATGCATCCTAGGTTGCTGAGGGAAGTAAGGGTGGAAATTGCGGAGGTACTGGCCATAATCTTCCAAACATCCTTAGATACGGGGGTGGTGCCAGAGGACTGGAGAATTGCGAATGTTACACCCTTGGTCAAAAAAGTGTGTAAGGATAAACCCAGCAACTAGAGGTCAGTCAGTTTAACCTCGGTGGTGGGGAAACTTTTAGAAGCGATAATCCGGGACAGAATTAATAAGACTTTTAGAGATCGGAGCAGGAGTAGGCCATTTGGCCCCTCGAGCTGCTCTGCCATTTAATGAGATCATGGCGGATCTGATTTTTACGTCAACTCCACTTTCCGGCCTTTTCCCCATATCCTTTGATATGTTGCTTGGACAAGTGTGGATTATTAAAGGAAAGCCAGCACGGATTTGTTGAAGGCAAATCGTGTTTCACTAGATTGATTCCTGGGATGAGAGGGTTGTCCTATGAGGAGAGGTTGAGTAGAATGGACCCATACTCTCTGGAGTTTAGAAGAATGAGAGGTGATCTTTTTTTATTCGTTCATGGGATGTGGGCGTCGCTGGCGAGGCTGGCATTTATTGCCCATCCCTAATTGCCCTTGAGAAGGTGGTGGTGAGCCGCCGCCTTGAACCGCTGCAGTCCGTGTGGTGACGGTTCTCCCACAGTGCTGTTAGGAAGGGAGTTCCAGGATTTTGACCCAGCGACGATGAAGGAACAGCGATATATTTCCAAGTCGGGATGGTGTGTGACTTGGAGGGGAACGTGCAGATGGTGTTGTTCCCATGCGCCTGCTGCTCTTGTCCTTCTAGGTGGTAGAGGTCGCAGGTTTGGGAGGTGCTGTCGAAGAAGCCTTGGCGAGTTGCTGCAGTGCATCCTGTGGATGGTGCACACTGCAGCCACAGTGCGCCGGTGGTGAAGGGAGTGAATGTTTAGGGTGGTGGATGGGGTGCCAATCAAGCGGGCTGCTTTATCTTGGATGGTGTCGAGCTTCTTGAGTGTTGTTGGAGCTGCACTCATCCAGGCAAGTGGAGAGTATTCCATCACCCTCCTGACTTGTGCCTTGTAGACGGTGGAAAGGCTTTGGGGAGTCAGGAGGTGAGTCACTCGCTGCAGAATACAAGATTGAAACATAAGATTCTGAGGGGGCTTGTCAGGGTAGATGCTGAGAGGCTGTTTCCCCTGGCTGGAGAGTCTAGAACGAGGGGGCATAGTCTCAGGATAAGGGGTTGGCCATTTCGGACTGAGATGAAGAGGAATTTCTTCACTCAGAGGGTTGTGAATCTTTGGAATTCTCTACCCCAGAGGGCTGTGGGCGCTCAGTCATTAAATATATTCAAGGCTGAGATCGATAGATTTTTGGACTCTTGGGGAATCGAGGGATATGGGGATCGGGCGGGAAAGTGGAGTTGAGGTCAAAGATCAGCTGTGATCTGATTGAATGGCAGTGCAGGCTCGAGGGGCCGAATGGCCGACTCCTGCTCCTATTTCTTATGTTGTTATATTCTCTACTGTATTATGAATCTTACATTCATCACAAGCCTCTTTTTTTCTGTTTCATTTTAATCTCTATATCTTTAGTCATGCAGGGAGCTCTGGCTTTGGATGCCCGTCCTTTCCCCCTCGTGGGAATGTGTCCACTCTGTACCCGAATCATCTCCTCTTTGAAGGCCTCCCATCGTTCAATTACTGTTTTGCCGATCAATTTTTGATTCCAATCCACCAGAGCAAGGTCCCTTTTTAACTCACTGAAATTTACCATCCTCCAGTTAAGCATTTTCACATTTGATTGTTCCTTGTCCTTTTCCATAATTTTCTAAACCTGATGATATTGTGATCACTATTCCCCATATGCTCCCCCATTGAAACATGCCCCAACTGCCTCACTTCATTCCCCAGGACTAGATCCAGTACTGTCCTTCCTGGTTGGGCTGGAAACACACTGTTCCAGAAAGTTCTTGAACACGTTTCAGGAATTCCTCCCCCTCTTGGCCCTTTACACTGTTACTATCCCAGTCTATATTGGGATAATTGAAGTCCCCCATTCTCACTGCTCTATAGTTCTTGCATCTTTCCGTAATTTGCCTGCAAATGTTCTCCTCTATCTCCTTCCCACTATTTGGTGCCTGTAATATACACCCAGTCGTGTAATCGATCCTCGATTGTTCCTTAATTCTCACCAAATAGATTCTGTCTTTGACTGTCAACGACATCATCCCTTTCCAGTGCTGTAATAGTTTCTTGAGTGAGAGGCTCAGCCTGGGAGCAGTGTCAGGAGGCTTGATATCCTCAGCATGTTGATTCAGCTGTTCATGGTTCATCTCCTCCACCCCTCCCATATATTGAGGAGGTAACAAAGAGGGTCGATGAAGTTTGATGTCGTGTACGTGGACTTTAGCAAAGCTTTTGACAAGGTGACTGGTCAGAAAAGTAAAAGCCCATGGGATCCAAGGGAAAGTGGCAAATTGGATCCAAAATTGGCTCAGTGGCAGGAAGCAAAGGGTAATGGTCGACCGGTGTTTTTGCGACTGGAAGGCTGTTTCCAGTCGGGTTCCACAAGGCTCAGGACTGGGTCCCTTGCTTATTGTGATAAATATTAATGATTTAGACCTCATAGAATCATAGAAAGTTACGGCACAGAAGGAGGCCATTCGGCCCATCGTGTCTGTGCCGGCCGATTAAAAGCTTATTTTTTATTCGTTCATGGGATGTGGGCCTCACTGGCGAGGCCGGCATTTATTGCCCATCCCTAATTGCCCTTGAGAAGGTGGTGGTGAGCCGCCTTCTTGAACCGCTGCAGTCCGTGTGGTGAAGGTTCTCCCACAGTGCTGTTAGGAAGGGAGTTCCAGGATTTTGACCCAGTGACGATGAAGGAACGGCGATATATTTCCAAGTCGGGATGGTGTGTGACTTGGAGGGGAACGTGCAGGTGGTGTTGTTCCCATGTGCCTGCTGCTCTTGTCCTTCTAGGTGGTAGAGGTCGCGGGTTTGGGAGGTGCTGTCGAAGAAGCCTTGGCGAGTTGCTGCAGTGCATCCTGTGGATGGTACACACTGCAGCCACTGTGCGCCGGTGGTGAAGGGAGTGAATGTTTAGGGTGGTGGATGGGGTGCCAATCAAGCGGGCTGCTTTGTCCTGGATGGTGTTGAGCTTCTTGAGTGTTGTTGGAGCTGCACTCATCCAGGCAAGTGGAGAGTATTCCATCACACTCCTGACTTGTGCCTTGTAGATGGTGGAAAGGTTTTGGGGAGTCAGGAGGTGAGTCACTCGCCACAGAATACCCAGCCTCTGACCTGCTCTTGTAGCCACAGTATTTATATGGCTGGTCCAGTTAAGTTTCTGGTCAATGGGGACCCCCAGGATGTTGATGGTGGGGGATTTGGCGATGCTAATGCCGTTGAATGTCAAGGGGAGGTGGTTAGACTCTCTCTTGTTGGAGATGGTCATTGCCTGGCACTTTTCTGGCCCAAGCCTGGATGTTGTCCAGGTCTTGCTGCATGCGGGCTCGGACTGCTTCATTATTTGAGGGGTTACGAATGGAACTGAACACTGTGCAATCATCAGCGAACATCCCCATTTCCGACCTTATGATGGAGGGAAGGTCATTGATGAAGCAGCTGAAGATGGTTGGGCCGAGGACACTGCCCTGAGGAACTCCTGCAGCAATGTCCTGGGGCTGAGATGATTGGCCTCCAACAACCACTACCATCTTCCTTTGTGCTCGGTATGACTCCAGCCACTGGAGAGTTTTCCCCCTGATTCCCATTGACTTCAATTTTACTCGGGCTCCTTGGTGCCACACTCGGTCAAATGCTGCCTTGATGTCAAGGGCAGTCACTCTCACCTCACCTCTGGAATTCAGCTCTTTTGTCCATGTTTGGACCAAGGCTGTAATGAGGTCTGGAGCCGAGTGGTCCTGGCGGAACCCAAACTGAGCATCGGTGAGCAGGTTATTGGTGAGTAAGTGCCGCTTGATAGCACTGTCGACGACACCTTCCATCACTTTGCTGATGATTGAGAGTAGACTGATGGGGCGGTAATTGGCCGGATTGGATTGGTCCTGCTTTTTGTGGACAGGACATACCTGGGTAATTTTCCACATTGTCGGGTAGATGCCAGTGTTGTAGCTGCACTGGAACAGCTTGGCTAGAGGGCGGCTAGTTCTGGAGCACAAGTCTTCAGCACTACAGCTGGGATGTTGTCGGGGCCCATAGCCTTTGCTGTATCCAGTGCACTCAGCCGTTTCTTGATAACACGTGGAGTGAATCGATAAAAACTATCCAGCCTAATCCCACTTTCCCGCACTTGCTCCGTAGCCCTGCAGGTCACGGCTCTTCAGGTGCATATCCAGGTATTTTTTAAATGAGTTGAGGGTTTCTGCCTCTCCCACCCTCTCAGGCAGTGAGTTCCAGACCCCCACCACCCTCTGGGTGAAAACATTTCTCCTCAGCTCCCCTCTAATCCTTCTACCAATCACTTTAAATCTATGCCTCTGGTTATTGACCTCTCTGCTAAGGGAAATAGATCCTTCCTATCCACTCTATCGAGGCCCCTCATAATTTTATACACCTCAATTAAATCTCCCCTCAGCCTCCTCTGTTCCAAAGAAAACAACCCCAGCCTATCCAATCTTTCCTCATAGCTAAAATTCTCCAGTTCTGGCAACATCCTCATAAATCTCCTCTGCACCCTCTCTAGTGCAATTATATCCTTCCTGTAATGTGGTGACCAGAACTGTACCCAGTACTCAAGCTGTGACCTAACCAGTGTTTTATACAATTCCAGCATAACCTCCCTGCTCTTATATTCTATGTCTAAATGTCGGGGGCTTGATTAAGAAGTTTGCAGATGATACTAAAATTGTCCGTGTGGTTGATAGTGAGGAGGAAAGCTGTAGACTGCAGGAAGATATCAATGGACTGGTCAGGTGGGCAGAAAAGTGGCAAATGGAATTCAATCCGGAGAAGGGTGAGGTAATGCATTTGGGGAGAGCAAACAAGGCAAGGGAATACACAATAAATGGGAGGATACTGAGAGGTGTAGAGGAAGTGAGGGACCTTGGAGTGCATGTCCACAGATCCCTGAAGATAGCAGGGCAGGTAGATTAAAAAGACAATCGGGATACTTTCCTTTATTAGCCGGGGTAAAGAATATAAGAGCAGGGAGGTTATGCTGGAACTGTATAAAACATTGGTTAGGCCACATCTTGAGTACTGTGTACAGTTCTGGTCACCACATTACAGGAAAGATGTGATTGCACTGGAGAGGGTGCATGCGAACATAAGGAATAGGAGCAGGAGTAGGCCATTTGGCCCCTCGAGCCTGCTCTGCCATTCAATCAGATCATGGCTGATCTTCGACCTCAACTCCACTTTCCCGCCCGATCCCCATATCCCTTGATTCCCCGAGAGTCCAAAAATCTATCGATCTCAGCCTTGAATATATTCAATGACTCAACATCCACAGCCCTCTGGGGTAGAGAATTCCAAAGATTCACAACCCTCTGAGTGAAGAAATTCCTCCTCATCTCAGTCTTAAATGGCCGATCCCTTATCCTGAGACTATCCCCCCTAGTTCTAGACTCTCCAGCCAGGGGAAACAGCCTCTCAGCATCTACCCTGTCAAGCCCCCTCAGAATCTTATGTTTCAACGAGATCACCTCTCACTCTTCTAAACTCCAGAGAGTATCGGCCCATTCTACTCAATCTCTCCTCATAGGACAACCCTCTCATCCCAGGAATTAATCCAGTGACCCTTCGTTGCACCCCCTCTAAGGCAAGTATATCCTTCCTTAGATAAGGAGACCAAAACTGTACACAGTACTCCAGGTGAGGTCTCACCAAAGCCCTGTACAATTGTAGTAAGACTTCCTTACTCTTGTACTCCAACCCCCTTGCAATAAAGGCCAACATACCATTTGCTTTCCTAATTGCTTGCTGTACCTACAGAGGAGATTTACGAGGATGTTGCCAGGGCTGGAGAATTTTAGCAATGAGGAAAGATTGGATAGGTTGGGGTTGTTGTCTTTGGAACAAAGGAGGCTGAGGGGAGATTTAATTGAGGTGCATAAAATTACGATGGGACCAGATAGAGTGGATAGGAAGGACCGATATTGCTTAGCAGAGGGGTCAGTGACCAGGGGGCATAGATTTAAAGTGATTGGTAGAAGGATTAGAGGGGAGCTGAGGAGAAATGTTTTCACCCAGAGGGTGTGAGGGTCTGGAACTCACTGCCTGAAAGGGTGGGAGAGGCAGAAACCCTCAACTCATTAAAAAAATACCTGGATGTGCAGCTGAAGAGCCGAAAACTACAGGGCTACGGAGCAAGTGCGGGAAAGTGGGATTAGGCTGGGTGGCTTGTTTACGGTCGGCACAGGCACGATGGGCCGAATGGCCTCCTTCTGTGCTGTAACTTTCTACAATTCCATATTTACAGCTCTTGGTAAATGTAGAGATAGGACGGGAAGGAGAGAGTCTGAAGTGAAATCTGAAACTGCTGGGAATCCATGTCCGAGCCCCCTGGTTCTGGGCAGGAACGCTGGTTCGAGCTCGGGCTGGGCCTGATTGCCGATTGGCCAATTCCCCTGGTCCGTGTCTCTCGGTGAATCCCGCACCTCGTGCAGTTTATCTGCAGCGCCAGAGGATGGCGGCAGAGGACCATGTAACAAGACCGGACAGTCACTCTCGGGATCTGGGCATCACTGGCAGGGCTGGCGTTTATCACCCACTCCTAGTCACCCTGAGAAGGTGGTGGGGCAGCTTCTGTACCCTCGGCCAGAGACTCAGTCACTCACTGATACATGAGGAGCGACCTCCCTCGCCGCCCGCGTCCCTCGCCGCCCCGCTCCCTCGCCCCGCCCGCTCCCTCGCCGCCCGCTCCCTCGCCGCCCGCTCCCTCGCTCTCTCGCTGCCCGCTCTCTCGCTGCCCGGCTCCCTCGCCGCCCCGCTCCCCCTCGCCGCCCGCTCCCCCTCGCCGCCCGCGCTCCCTCGCTGCCCCGCTCCCTCGCTGCCCGCTCCCTCGCTCTCTCGCTGCCCGCTCCCTCGCTCCCTCGCCGCCCCGCTCCCTCGCTGCCCGCTCCCCTCGCCGCCCGCTCCCTCGCTCCCTCGCCGCCCGCTCCCTCGCCGCCCGCTCCCTCGCCGTCCGCTCCCTCGCCGCCCGCCCTCCGCGCCCGCCCGCTCCCCCTCGCCGCCCGCGCTCCCTCGCTGCCCCGCTCCCTCGCTCCCTCGCCGCCCGCGTCCCTCGCCGCCCGCTTCCTCGCCGCCCGCTCCCTCGCCGCCCGCTCCCTCGCTCCCTCGCCGCCCGCTCCCTCGCCGTCCGCTCCCTCGCCGCCCGCTCCCTCGCCGCCCGCTCCCCCTCGCCGCCCGCGCTCCCTCGCTCCCTCGCCCGCCCCGCTCCATCGCCGCCCCGCTCCCTCGCTGCCCGCTACCTCGCTCCCCTCGCCGCCCGCTCCCTCGCCGCCCGCTCCCTCGCCGCCCGCTCCCTCGCCGCCCGCTCCCCCTCGCCGCCCGCGCTCCCTCGCTGCCCGCTCCCTCGCTCCCTCGCCGCCCGCTCCCTCGCCGCCCGCTTCCCTCGCCGCCCGCTCCCTCGCCGCCCGCTCCCTCGCCGCCCCGCTCCCTCGCCGCCCGCTCCCTCGCCGCCCGCTCCCCCTCGCCGCCCGCGCTCCCTCGCCGCCCGCCCGCTCCCTCGCCTCCCTCGCTCCCTCGCCGCCCGCTCCCTCGCTCCCTCGCCGCCCGCTCCCTCGCTCCCTCGCCGCCCGCTCCCTCGCTGCCCGCTCCCTCGCTCCCTCGCTGCACGCTCCCTCGCTCCCTCGCTGCCCGCTCCCCTCGCTCCCTCGCTCCCTCGCTGCCCGCTCCCTCGCTCCCCTCGCTGCCCGCGTCCCTCGCTCCCTCGCTGCCCGCTCCCTCGCTGCCCGCTCCCTCGCTCCCTCGCTGCCCGCCTCCCTCGCTCCCCTCGCTGCCCGCTCCCTCGCTCCCTCGCTGCCCGCTCCCTCGCTGCCCGCGTCCCTCGCTGCCCGCTCCCTCGCTCTCTCGCTGCCCGCTCCCTCGCTGCCGCCTCCCTCGCTCCCTCGCTGCCCGCTCCCTCGCTCTCTCGCTGCCCGCTCCCTCGCTGCCCGCTCCCTCGCTCCCTCGCTGCCCGCTCCCTCGCTCCCTCGCTGCCCGCTCCCTCGCTCCCTCGCTGCCCCGCTCCCTCGCTCCCTCGCTGCCCCGCTCCCTCGCTCCCTCGCTGCCCGCTCCCTCGCTCCCTCGCTGCCCGCTCCCTCGCTGCCCGCTCCCCTCGCTCCCCTCGCTCTCTTCGCTGCCCGCTCCCTCGCCGCCCGCTCCCTCAATTCCCCCATGATGACTCCGCGGGTCACCCAGACAGTCACAGGATCTCACTAACCCCAGCCAGCGAGGAGTCAGGACACCAGCGCTGCCAAATTATCACAGCAAGGCAGCAGAGAGAGGGCACCGCCCGGGGCGGGGAGAGAGAGAGAGAGAGAGAGAGAGGGCACCGCCCGGGGCGGGGAGAGAGAGAGAGAGAGAGAGAGAGGGCACCGCCCGGGACGGGGAGAGAGAGAGAGAGAGAGAGAGGGCACCGCCCGGGACGGGGAGAGAGAGAGAGAGAGAGAGAGAGGGCACCGCCCCGGGGCGGGGAGAGAGAGAGAGAGAGAGAGAGAGAGAGAGGGCACCGGCCCCGGGAGAGAGAGAGAGAGAGAGAGAGGGCACCGCCCGGGGCAGGGAGAGAGAGAGAGAGAGAGAGGGCACCCGCCCGGGGCGGGAGAGAGAGAGAGAGAGAGAGAGAGAGAGAGGGCACCGCCCGGGGAGAGAGAGAGAGAGAGAGAGAGAGAGAGAGGGCACCGCCCGGGGAGAGAGAGAGAGAGAGAGAGAGAGAGAGAGACGAGAGGGCACCGCCCGGGGCAGGGAGAGAGAGAGAGAGAGAGAGAGAGAGGGCACCGCCCGGTGCGGGGAGAGAGAGAGAGAGAGAGGGCACCGCCCGGGGAGAGAGAGAGAGAGAGAGAGAGAGAGAGAGAGAGAGGGCACCGCCCGGGGCGGGGGAGAGAGAGAGAGAGAGAGAGAGAGGGCACCGCCCGGGGCAGGGAAGAGAGAGAGAGAGAGAGAGAGAGGGCAACCGCCTGGGGAGAAGAGAGAGAGAGAGAGAGAGAGAGAGAGGGCACCGCCTGGGGCCGGAGAGAGAGAGAGGGCACCGCCCGGGGAGAGAGAGAGAGAGAGAGAGAGAGAGGGCACCGCCCGGGGCAGGGAGAGAGAGAGAGAGAGGGAGAGGGCACCGCCCCGGA